>NW_028181300.1:75000-120000 GCF_964211825.1 Aythya ferina | reverse complement strand
CTCCAAAACCCACAATTTACAATTTTCCACCACCATGACCACATAAAACCCAAGGAATACCAACGGAGACCCCAAAACACGTCAAAAACACCCCAAAAAAGAACGGGATCACCCCCAAAAACAAAAGAAAATCCCCCAAAACCATAGATCCAATCCCAAAACCAACCTAAACCTACCTGATGTTCTCCAAAACCAACAATTTACCCTTTTCCACCATGATGACCACGGAAAACGCAACGAAACCCAATGGAGACCCCAAAACACGTCAAAAACACCCCCAAAATGAATTGGATCACCCCCCCAAAAAAAAAAAAAAAAAAAAACAAACAGAAGAAAACCCCATATATCATGAATCCACCCCAAAAGTCCCCCTAAACCTACCTGATGTTCTCCAAAACCCACAATTTACACTTTTCCACCATGATGACCACGGAAAACCCAACGAAACCCAACGGAGACCACAAAACACGTCAAAAACACGCCGAAAACCAACTGGATCACTAGAAAAAACAGAAGAAAACCCTAAAAACCATGAATCTGCCCCAAAAGTCCTCATAAACCTACCTGATGTTCTCCAAAACCCACAATTTACACTTTTCCACCATGATGACCACGGAAAACACAACGAAACCCAACGGAGAACCCAAAACACGTCAAAAACACCCCAAACAAGAACAGGATCACCCCCAAAAACGAAAGAAAACCCCAAAAAGCACGGATCCAATCCCAAAACCACTCTAAACGTACCTGATGTTCTCCAAATCCAAATGTCCACTCCCAACCACCATAAAACCCATTAGGAACTCAACGAAACCCAACGGAAACCCCAAAACACGTCAAAAACACCCCAAAAAAGAACTGAATCAGAAGAAAAAACACCAAAAACTATGAATTTCCCCGCAAAACCACCCTAAACTCACCTGATCTTCTTCAAAACCCACAATCCACTCCCATTTCCCTTAAGGACCAACTAAAACCCAACGGAGACCCCAAAACAAGTCAAAAACACCCCAAACAAGAACAGGATAACCCCTAAAAAAGAAAGAAAACCCCCAAAAAACATAGATCCACCCCAAAACCACACTAAACCTACCTGATGTTCTCCAAATCCCAAAGTCCACTCCCAACAAACTTAAAACACATTAGGAAATCAACAAAACACAACGGAAACCCCAAAACACATTAAAAACACCACAAAAAAAAGCAGGATCACCCCCAAAACTGGAAGAAAACCCTAAAAGCCGTTGATCCACCCCAAAAGTCCCCCTAAACCTACCTGATGTTCTCCAATACCCACAATTTACCCGTTTTCACCATGATGAACAACAAGAACCCAACAAAAACCAACGGAGACCCCAAAACACATCAAAAACACCACAAAAAAAAGCAGGATCACCCCCAAAACTGGAAGAAAACCCTAAAAGCCGTTGATCCACCCCAAAAGTCCCCCTAAACCTACCTGATGTTCTCCAATACCCACAATTTACCCGTTTTCACCATGATGAACAACAAGAACCCAACAAAAACCAACGGAGACCCCAAAACACATCAAAAACACCCCAAAAAAGAACTGGATCAGAAGAAAAAAAAAAACAAAACTATGCATTTCCCTCCCAAATCACCCTAAACTCACCTGATCTTCTTCAAAACCCACAATCCACTCCCATTTATCTTAACGACCAACGAGAACCCAACAAAACCCAACGGAGACCCCAAAAACGTCAAAAACACCCCAAAAAAGAACTGGTTCAACCCCAACAACGAAAGAAAACCCCAAAAGCCATAGATCCACACCAAAAATCCCCCTAAACCAACCTGAAGTTCTCCAAAACCCACAATTTACACTTTTCCACATTGATGACCATGGAAAACCCAACGAAACCCAACGGAGACCACAAAACACGTCAAAAAAAAAAAAAAAAAAAAAAAAAAAAAAAAAAAAGAAAGGGATCACCCCCAAAATTGGAAGAAAATCCTTCAAAATCATAGATCCACCCCAAAACCACCCTAAACCTACCTGATGATCTCCAAAACCCACAATTTACAATTTTCCACCACCATGACCATGGAAAACCCAACGAAACCCAACGGAGACCCCAAAAGAAGTCAAAAACACCCAAAACAAGAACGGGATAAACCCTAAAAACGAAAGAAAACCCCAAAAGCCATAGATCCACACCAAAAGTCCCCCTAAACCTACCTGATGTTCTCCAAAAGCCACAATTTACACTTTTTCACCAGGATGACCAACATGAACCAAACGAAAACCCAAAACGAGACACCAAAACACGTCAAAAACACCCCAAAAATAAAGGGATCACCCATAAACTGGAAGAAAATCCCCAAAAAGCACGGATCCAATCCCAAAACCACCCTAAACCTACCTGATGTTCTCCAAAACCCACAATTTACCATTTTCCACCACGATGACCAACGAGTACACAACAAAACCCAACGGAGACCCCCAAACACCTCAAAAACTTCCCAAAAAAGAACGGGACCACCCCAAGAAACAGAAGAAAACACCAAAAAACATGACTCTGCCCCAAAAGTCCCCCTAAACCTACCTGATGTTCTCCAAAAGCCACAATTTACACTTTTTCACCATGATGACCAACAAGAACCCAACTAAAACCCAACGGAGACCCCAAAACACGTCATAAACACCCCAAAAAAGAACAGGATCACCCAAAAAAAAACAGAAGAAAAGACCAAATACCATGAATCCACCCCAAAATTCCCCTAAACCTACCTGAAGTTCTCCAAAACCCACAATTTACAATTTTCCACCACCATGACCACATAAAACCCAAGGAATACCAACGGAGACCCCAAAACACGTCAAAAACACCCCAAAAAAGAACGGGATCACCCCCAAAAACAAAAGAAAATCCCCCAAAACCATAGATCCAATCCCAAAACCAACCTAAACCTACCTGATGTTCTCCAAAACCAACAATTTACCCTTTTCCACCATGATGACCACGGAAAACCCAACGAAACCCAACGAAGAACCCAAAACACGTCAGAAACACCCCAAAAATGAATTCGATCACCCCAAAACTGGAACAAAATCCCCCAAAACCATAGATCCACCCCCAAAACACCCTAAATCTACCTGATGTTCTCCAAAACCCACAATTTACACTTTTCCACCATGATGACCACGGAAAACCCAACGAAACCCAACGGAGACCACAAAACACGTCAAAAACACGCCGAAAACCAACTGGATCACTAGAAAAAACAGAAGAAAACCCTAAAAACCATGAATCTGCCCCAAAAGTCCTCATAAACCTACCTGATGTTCTCCAAAACCCACAATTTACACTTTTCCACCATGATGACCACGGAAAACACAACGAAACCCAACGGAGAACCCAAAACACGTCAAAAACACCCCAAACAAGAACAGGATCACCCCCAAAACCAAAGAAAACCCCAAAAAGCACGGATCCAATCCCAAAACCACTCTAAACGTACCTGATGTTCTCCAAATCCAAATGTCCACTCCCAATCACCATAAAACCCATTAGGAACTCAACGAAACCCAACGGAAACCCCAAAACACGTCAAAAACACCCCAAAAAAGAACTGAATCAGAAGAAAAAACACCAAAAACTATGAATTTCCCCGCAAAACCACCCTAAACTCACCTGATCTTCTTCAAAACCCACAATCCACTCCCATTTCCCTTAAGGACCAACTAAAACCCAACGGAGACCCCAAAACAAGTCAAAAACACCCCAAACGAGAACAGGATAACCCCTAAAAAAGAAAGAAAACCCCCAAAAAACATAGATCCACCCCAAAACCACACTAAACCTACCTGATGTTCTCCAAATCCCAAAGTCCACTCCCAACAAACTTAAAACACATTAGGAAATCAACAAAACACAACGGAAACCCCAAAACACATCAAAAACACCACAAAAAAAAGCAGGATCACCCCCAAAACTGGAAGAAAACCCTAAAAGCCGTTGATCCACCCCAAAAGTCCCCATAAACCTACCTGATGTTCTCCAATACCCACAATTTACCCGTTTTCACCATGATGAACAACAAGAACCCAACAAAAACCAACGGAGACCCCAAAACACATCAAAAACACCACAAAAAAAAGCAGGATCACCCCCAAAACTGGAAGAAAACCCTAAAAGCCGTTGATCCACCCCAAAAGTCCCCCTAAACCTACCTGATGTTCTCCAATACCCACAATTTACCCGTTTTCACCATGATGAACAACAAGAACCCAACAAAAACCAACGGAGACCCCAAAACACATCAAAAACACCCCAAAAAAGAACTGGATCAGAAGAAAAAAAAAACAAAACTATGCATTTCCCTCCCAAATCACCCTAAACTCACCTGATCTTCTTCAAAACCCACAATCCACTCCCATTTAGCTTAACGACCAACGAGAACCCAACAAAACCCAACGGAGACCCCAAAAACGTCAAAAACACCCCAAAAAAGAACTGGTTCAACCCCAACAACGAAAGAAAACCCCAAAAGCCATAGATCCACACCAAAAATCCCCCTAAACCAACCTGAAGTTCTCCAAAACCCACAATTTACACTTTTCCACATTGATGACCATGGAAAACCCAACGAAACCCAACGGAGACCACAAAACACGTCAAAAAAAAAAAAAAAAAAAAAAAAAAAAAAAAAAAAGAAAGGGATCACCCCCAAAATTGGAAGAAAATCCTTCAAAATCATAGATCCACCCCAAAACCACCCTAAACCTACCTGATGATCTCCAAAAGCCACAATTTACAATTTTCCAACATGATGACCATGGAAAACCCAACGAAACCCAACGGAGACCCCAAAAGAAGTCAAAAACACCCCAAACAAGAACAGGATCACCCCCAAAACCAAAGAAAACCCCAAAAAGCACGGATCCAATCCCAAAACCACCCTAAACCTACCTGATGTTCTCCAAAACCCACAATTTACCATTTTCCACCACGATGACCAACGAGTACACAACAAAACCCAACGGAGACCCCCAAACACCTCAAAAACTTCCCAAAAAAGAACGGGACCACCCCAAGAAACAGAAGAAAACACCAAAAAACATGACTCTGCCCCAAAAGTCCCCCTAAACCTACCTGATGTTCTCCAAAAGCCACAATTTACACTTTTTCACCATGATGACCAACAAGAACCCAACTAAAACCCAACGGAGACCCCAAAACACGTCATAAACACCCCAAAAAAGAACAGGATCACCCAAAAAAAAACAGAAGAAAAGACCAAATACCATGAATCCACCCCAAAATTCCCCTAAACCTACCTGAAGTTCTCCAAAACCCACAATTTACAATTTTCCACCACCATGACCACATAAAACCCAAGGAATACCAACGGAGACCCCAAAACACGTCAAAAACACCCCAAAAAAGAACGGGATCACCCCCAAAAACAAAAGAAAATCCCCCAAAACCATAGATCCAATCCCAAAACCAACCTAAACCTACCTGATGTTCTCCAAAACCAACAATTTACCCTTTTCCACCATGATGACCACGGAAAACGCAACGAAACCCAATGGAGACCCCAAAACACGTCAAAAACACCCCCAAAATGAATTGGATCACCCCCCCCCAAAAAAAAAAAAAAAAAAAAAAAAAAAAAAAAAACAGAAGAAAACCCCATATATCATGAATCCACCCCAAAAGTCCCCCTAAACCTACCTGATGTTCTCCAAAACCCACAATTTACACTTTTCCACCATGATGACAACGGAAAACCCAACGAAACCCAACGAAGAACCCAAAACACGTCAGAAACACCCCAAAAATGAATTCGATCACCCCAAAACTGGAACAAAATCCCCCAAAACCATAGATCCACCCCCAAAACACCCTAAATCTACCTGATGTTCTCCAAAACCCACAATTTACACTTTTCCACCATGATGACCACGGAAAACCCAACGAAACCCAACGGAGACCACAAAACACGTCAAAAACACGCCGAAAACCAACTGGATCACTAGAAAAAACAGAAGAAAACCCTAAAAACCATGAATCTGCCCCAAAAGTCCTCATAAACCTACCTGATGTTCTCCAAAACCCACAATTTACACTTTTCCACCATGATGACCACGGAAAACACAACGAAACCCAACGGAGAACCCAAAACACGTCAAAAACACCCCAAACAAGAACAGGATCACCCCCAAAACCAAAGAAAACCCCAAAAAGCACGGATCCAATCCCAAAACCACTCTAAACGTACCTGATGTTCTCCAAATCCAAATGTCCACTCCCAACCACCATAAAACCCATTAGGAACTCAACGAAACCCAACGGAAACCCCAAAACACGTCAAAAACACCCCAAAAAAGAACTGAATCAGAAGAAAAAACACCAAAAACTATGAATTTCCCCGCAAAACCACCCTAAACTCACCTGATCTTCTTCAAAACCCACAATCCACTCCCATTTCCCTTAAGGACCAACTAAAACCCAACGGAGACCCCAAAACAAGTCAAAAACACCCCAAACGAGAACAGGATAACCCCTAAAAAAGAAAGAAAACCCCAAAAAAACATAGATCCACCCCAAAACCACACTAAACCTACCTGATGTTCTCCAAATCCCAAAGTCCACTCCCAACAAACTTAAAACACATTAGGAAATCAACAAAACACAACGGAAACCCCAAAACACATCAAAAACACCACAAAAAAAAGCAGGATCACCCCCAAAACTGGAAGAAAACCCTAAAAGCCGTTGATCCACCCCAAAAGTCCCCCTAAACCTACCTGATGTTCTCCAATACCCACAATTTACCCGTTTTCACCATGATGAACAACAAGAACCCAACAAAAACCAACGGAGACCCCAAAACACATCAAAAACACCACAAAAAAAAGCAGGATCACCCCCAAAACTGGAAGAAAACCCTAAAAGCCGTTGATCCACCCCAAAAGTCCCCCTAAACCTACCTGATGTTCTCCAATACCCACAATTTACCCGTTTTCACCATGATGAACAACAAGAACCCAACAAAAACCAACGGAGACCCCAAAACACATCAAAAACACCCCAAAAAAGAACTGGATCAGAAGAAAAAAAAAAACAAAACTATGCATTTCCCTCCCAAATCACCCTAAACTCACCTGATCTTCTTCAAAACCCACAATCCACTCCCATTTAGCTTAACGACCAACGAGAACCCAACAAAACCCAACGGAGACCCCAAAAACGTCAAAAACACCCCAAAAAAGAACTGCTTCAACCCCAACAACGAAAGAAAACCCCAAAAGCCATAGATCCACACCAAAAATCCCCCTAAACCAACCTGAAGTTCTCCAAAACCCACAATTTACACTTTTCCACATTGATGACCATGGAAAACCCAACGAAACCCAACGGAGACCACAAAACACGTCAAAAAAAAAAAAAAAAAAAAAAAAAAAAAAAAAAAAAAAAAGAAAGGGATCACCCCCAAAATTGGAAGAAAATCCTTCAAAATCATAGATCCACCCCAAAACCACCCTAAACCTACCTGATGATCTCCAAAACCCACAATTTACAATTTTCCACCACCATGACCATGGAAAACCCAACGAAACCCAACGGAGACCCCAAAAGAAGTCAAAAACACCCAAAACAAGAACGGGATAAACCCTAAAAACGAAAGAAAACCCCAAAAGCCATAGATCCACACCAAAAGTCCCCCTAAACCTACCTGATGTTCTCCAAAACCCACAATTTACACTTTTTCACCATGATGACCAACAAGAACCCAACTAAAACCCAACGGAGACCCCCAAACACCTCAAAAACTTCCCAAAAAAGAACGGGACCACCCCAAGAAACAGAAGAAAACACCAAAAAACATGACTCTGCCCCAAAAGTCCCCCTAAACCTACCTGATGTTCTCCAAAAGCCACAATTTACACTTTTTCACCATGATGACCAACAAGAACCCAACTAAAACCCAACGGAGACCCCAAAACACGTCATAAACACCCCAAAAAAGAACAGGATCACCCAAAAAAAACCAGAAGACCAAATACCATGAATCCACCCCAAAATTCCCCTAAACCTACCTGAAGTTCTCCAAAACCCACAATTTACAATTTTCCACCACCATGACCACATAAAACCCAAGGAATACCAACGGAGACCCCAAAACACGTCAAAAACACCCCAAAAAAGAACGGGATCACCCCCAAAAACAAAAGAAAATCCCCCAAAACCATAGATCCAATCCCAAAACCAACCTAAACCTACCTGATGTTCTCCAAAACCAACAATTTACCCTTTTCCACCATGATGACCACGGAAAACGCAACGAAACCCAATGGAGACCCCAAAACACGTCAAAAACACCCCCAAAATGAATTGGATCACCCCCCCCAAAAAAAAAAAAAAAAAAAAAAAAAAACAGAAGAAAACCCCATATATCATGAATCCACCCCAAAAGTCCCCCTAAACCTACCTGATGTTCTCCAAAACCCACAATTTACACTTTTCCACCATGATGACCACGGAAAACCCAACGAAACCCAACGGTTTTAAGAAAATTAAGCAAAAGAATTTTCATAGTGTCTAGGCAAGCATTATGCAGCTCCTTACTTCAGCAGGGAGCTTTCGCAACTCCCGCTCCTCAAACAGAACTCCTTGTTTTTATAATACAAAAGACAATGAGCAAACATTTATGGTGTATTACCCTAAGTTTTTGGGTTAGGGTTTTTTCCGTCTTAGTGTTTTGGGGTTAGGGTTTGGAGCACCCTAAGTTTTTGGGCTAGGGCTTTGAGCATTCCTAACGTTTTGGGTTGGGTTTGGGTTTTGAGCATCCTAAGATTTTGGGTTGGGGGTTTTAGGCATAGGTCTTCAGGGGTTTAGTGTGGTAAATAGTTTGGGTTAGGTCTGTAGGGGTTTCGAGGTTTTTTTGGATGTTAGGGCTTGAGGCTTTTTTTGTAAGGGCGGTGAGGGTTCCAGTGAGTGCTGGTAAATGCAGTTCTCGAGCACTCGGCCTGTGATTGGCCATGCTGGCTGTGCGGGGAATGCTGGTAGGTGTAGTTTTCCGGCACTGGGAGGCCATGTTGTGTGCCCAGAGCATGCCGGGAGATGTAGTTTTCGGATTCGGGACTTCCGGGAGGCCATGTTGAATGCCCAGAGCATACCGGGAGATGTAGTTCTCGGGAACTAGGGTTAGGGGCAAGGTTTGGCGTAGAGTTAGGGTTTCGGGTGAGGGTTGGGGTTGGGGGTTATTGTTAGGGTTAGTGGTTTAGGGTTAGGCTTAGAGGGTTATGGTTAGGGGTAGGTTTAGAGGGTTAGGGTAAGGGTTAGGGGTTAGGGGTTGGGACTGTGGTTAGGCTTATGGTAAGGGTTAGGGTGAGGGTATTAGGGTTAGGGTTCGGGTTCAGATTAGGGTAAGGGTTAGGGCAAAGGTAAGTGTTAGGGTAAGGCTAAGGGTAAGGCTTAGAGTGAGGATAAGGTTTAGGGAAAGGGTTAGGTTTAGGGTAAGGATTAGGGTAAGGGTAAGGATTAGGGTTAGGTTTGGGGTAAGAATAAGGGTAAGCTAATGGTTAGGATAAGGGTAAGGGTTAGGGTAAAGGTTTTCATTTTTTAAAGCTGAAACGCAGTATGCAATCTGGGACGTCACAGCCAGAGCTGCCTATGGCAAGGTGAAAGAGGAAAAGATGGAGCAGATGTTCTACTCCTAGTTTTTTCTTTATACGTAAATAAAAGTTTGAGCTAATTCCAGTTGGAAGAGTTCCAATTACTTGCTTGGTCATAATGTCTTTTAATATTGAAAGCTGCAGCAAAAGCATGGGGATTTTTGCTTCTAGAAACACCCTAGTTCTCTTGTCTGCACTATGCATGCTTTTGAGCTAAAACTGATTAAAAAATAAAAAGAAAAATCACACACACACACACACACAAAAAAAAAAAAAAAAACAAACACCACAGCTGCTGCTGCTGCTCTCTTCCTACTTCCTTGTGCTTTGCCCCTTCCCTTCCCAGGTGATTGGGTTTGGGTGCTAGTCGGGGCCAAATGGTATGTGAGTCCCAGGCATCCCCTCAGAGAGCTCATTCTGCTTGGGCTGCTCTTTGGGGTGTTTGTTTTTCCTTTGGTCAGTTGCAGGCTTCTTCAGGTGGATGAGAGTTTATGGACTGATGCGTTTCCAAGTAGCGAGGGGTACGCACATCTTTTTGAGGTAACAGCTAGTAGGATCTGTTAGAATAATGTAGTACTTGGTGCCTTTATTGCATGCAGTTCTTTATCAGGTGAGTAACTGTTGCGAGTAACTGAAGTCAATGTTACTTGGTGTGTTTGCTATGCAGTGCCTGTGCGGACTATTGCACGAGACACAGCTTTCTGACATCTGGCCCAGCAACTACTAAATAAGGGGAGGGGAGAAGCTGAAGAACGACCAAAGGACAAAGCCTGGGAGGAAGACTACGAGCCTTCAGTACGAGCGGCCCCCAGAGGGACCACCGGAGACTGATAACGCCTGCACCAGTGGGAGGGTTTGGATTCTGGGAACTAATTAGAATAACCCTGCCTTTTGTAGAAGTAGTAATGAATATGTATTAGCCTAGCAGCATAAAAACCAGCCGCCTGATGTAACTTGTGTGCGTCTTGGTGGAGCAGAGACTCCTGGCGCACCCAGCGCTGCTTGCTTACCTCTATTCCTTTAATAAATCATAAACATTAATTGTAAGCCTATTTGGGACTCGGTCATTTATTACAAATGGGACCTCCCGATGGGTGGAAGCTGTCGGGATAGCTCGGGATGCTGAGGCGTGGTGCTGCAAGGAGGTTGGTGGTCGGTGGCGCCCTGGGGCAGGCCGAATTGGGAGGGGGCTAGGCGGTGGGTGGTCGGTGTCTTCTGTGGAAAAGGCGCTTGTATGGGGGGCTGCGCGTTCAGAGGAACCTTGACAGGCTGCAGATAGGGGCAGGCAGGAACCTTTTGAAGTTCAGGAGAGGGAAATGCCAAGCCCTACCCCTAGAGAGAAACACCTCTGTTTACCAGCACTGGCTAGCTCGATACTGAATAAGCATTTCTTCATGGAAGGGGTGCTTTGCTATTAGAACAGGCTGCCCGGGGAAGTGGTAAGAGACCCGATCCTTAAAAGTATTGAAGAGACATGTGGACATAGCCCGGGAGTCCGGCCTCCGGCAGGGCGGGAGCTGGCTCTTCCGAGCCCCTGTGCTCCGGTCTTGTGCGACGCGTTTGCAAGCAGCACCGGGTGCCGGGTCCGACATCGGACGGTTCGGGGACGGCGATTCCGGGGCCGTCGGCTAGCGGGGGCCGGCTATGTCGTGTCCCGGGGATCCGACTTCAGGGGGCGTGGGGGCCGGCCGTGCAGTGAAGCGGGGGGCTGGCGTCCGCCGGCTTCCCAGAGAGCGGGCTTTCGGTGCCGTGCGGTTCGGTGGCCGGCCGTCCCGAAACCCTGGGCACCGGTCTTGTGCTAGACTCAGCGGGCTCCGGGGCCGAACTCGGCTTCTCGGGGCCGGCGGTCGCGGTGTCCAGGTGTCCCGCCTCGGGCGGCGCGGGGCCGGCTGTCCCTAGCAGCTGGGTTCCCAAGAGCTTCTGGGCTCCCAAGCGTCGCCCAAGACCGGATCCCAGAGAATCGGGACGGCCGGCCGCACCGCTGCGACTAGCACAAGCGTCTCCCGACAACGGAGCCCAGGAGCTTGCGAGGGTCAGATTCCGCGCCCCGGGATAGAGAAACGGGGAGCGCGGGTCGGCCGGCCGCAGCTTCGCACGGGACCGAACCCCCTGTCTCCGGCACGGCCAGACCCCGAGCCGGCAGACAGCAGCCTCCCGCTTCACGGCACAGTCGGCCCCCAACCCGCCCGAGTTCTGATCGCCGGGACACGGGACAGCCGGCCGCGCCGCCCGAGGCCGGACACCTGGAGCCCGGGACCGCCGTCCCTGACAAAGCCAAAGTCGGACCCGGACCCCGCTGCGGCTAGCACACGCGTCGCCCAGGACCGCAGCCTAGGACCTCGGGACGGTCGCATCCCGCGCCTCCGGCAGGAGCTACCCGGGAGGGCAGGACGGCGTGCCGCAGCTCCGCAAGAGACCGAACCTGCTGGATTCCGGGACGGCCAGAGCCCGAGCCGGTGGGCAGCAGCCTCCCGCTTCACGGCTCGGCAGGCACCCACGTCGCCCGACTTCGGACCCACGGGACAGCCGGCACCCGCGCCGCCGGAGGCCGGACACACGGGCCTCGGCATCGCCGTCCCCGAACCGCACGAAGTCACACACGGTCTCCGGTGCGTCCAGCACACGCATCGCAAAGACCGGAGCCCAGATTATAGGATCAGCCAGCCCCGCGCCGCCCGAGGTCGGACCGGGAACCCGGTGCGCTTGGCACATGCGTCGCCCAAGAACGGCGCCCAGGGCCGCGGGATGGTCGTGCGTCACGCATCCCGAGTTCGGACCCCCGGAACACGGGACAGAAGGCACTCGTGCCTGGCTCTTAGGGACTTGGAAAGAGTCCTGATGCTGTGCCAGCACTATGCAGCAATAGGCACAACACTGGAGTGATTTCAGTGTTGTTCCAGCTACGAGTGCAGAGTACAGCACTGTGCGGGCTGCTGCAGGGAAACGGTGACTCCAGCTCAGACAGACCCAACACAACTTCCACCCCTTATTCCATAACTTTTGTGTCACAATCAGGTACAGTTTAGTATATAGATGGTCTCATCACCATAGTTTTCTGTCCATTGAAGCATTTTTATGTCTGTACTTCTCTTTATTCTATAGGTATTTTCCCAAAATGCTCATAAAAAACTGTTGATGGTTTCACCATCATCTGTCAAAGTGGTCACTCAGGGCAGGCGAAGTTGGTTTTCTTGACACCAGCACCAGCTTAGCTCACATCACTGTTGCACTTGCCTGGTTCCTTGCAAAGTTGACCTTTCATTGATTCTGCAGTGTCCTCCTACAACACATAACTTGGATGACAGATTAATTTTCTCCCAGTGTTAAATCTCCTTGAGGCACACACTTGATATCCCCATCTTTCTGCATCACCCACCAGGTATACCCTGGACCTTGGGCAAAGACAATCCCACGAGTGGGTTTGCCTTTTCCCATGGCAGGGGCAACCCACACCGCCTTCCCCATCCACTTCCCCACATGCACTACAGTGACTTTAGCCTCTCCCACAGTGTGTAGGGGTTTTGTTTCAGCAGGACCAGCACGGCTTTCAGACCCCCTGTTGTTAACTAAGCAAGTGGCCTCTGGTAGGTTTATATCCTAATGTTTCCATGTCGCAGCACCCAATGCTCGCAGCATAGTTTTTAACAGTCCATTGTACCTCTCAATCTTCCCAGAGGCTTGCGGGATCCCAGCTGCTTGGCTTCGTTGCCTTCTAGCTGTTGGGTATTGGCCCCACTATCCCAGCGTCGAAGCAGCCAAGTGAGGATGTGCTCACCTGGACGGCGACTGAAGGCTTTTCGTATTTCTCGCAGCTCACTCAAGGATAGAGACCGAGTAGTTTCTGATTCATCTATGATTTCAGTCTCTTCTTCGTGATGTTGCCGTGATAACGCTGCTTTAGAGCCGCTTGCCTTTTCCTCTTCTCCCTCATCCATAGGAGGCGCTCCTTCCCTTACTAAACGACCTGATCTCCGTTTCCACTGTTTTGTCTTTACTACGGGGGCGACTGATACCAAAGATGGTCGGTCCTCTAGGGTGGTCACAGTGTGTGCTGTCTCATCATCAAATTCAAGAACCTCCCTATCCCCTTGAGGGTGCTGGGCAATGTTAATTGACATCTGATAGGCGTAAGCCAGACCCCAGCAGAGTGCAGCCAGCTAGAGGAGTTCTCTAGTATTGCCAGGGTCAGGGCATACATCTTTCAAACATTCTAACAACTTTCTTGGATTTTGTACTTGTTCAGGGGTGAAATTTAGAACCATTGGAGGAGAAAACCGTGATAGGTACCTGCCCAAATCCCCCCACACACCTTGCCACCCACAACTTTGTCTGGGGACAGGTCCCTGGATAATATTCTTAATAAACTGCTTTGCCTTGGGGAAGAAGACAAACACTACACCTAGTATATGAGGATAATATCTCACCAGGGGTATCCAAGATACTGAAAGGCTGCTGTAATTAGCCCACAGGGAGAAAAGTAGAAGACACCACACCCGATATTATTCACTGATTGACTGCTGGGGGCAAAAAAGAAGGCACTGTAATTCTTAATATTGTCAATAATATAATCTCCAGGAGACCAGGAGGATAACAATGCCGGGCTTGAATACCAAACCAAACTGAAGGCCAGTATGTTACAGCACAACATGTTAAAAAAAACAAGCACAGACTTCAACATTTTCTCCGATCGGATGTAAAGGAAAAAAGAAAACAGAGTGGGCTACATACAACATATCCACACAGAAAAGTATTACCAGAAAACCGAGCATTATGACAACCAATATGTTAGTTGTAAATACTTCAATCAATACTACTGTTATCTCAACCCTCGAGCCCCACGTTGGGCACCAAAAAGGACAGTGGTGGTTTTACTCAGGTGGGCAGCCGAGCTCCACCACAACCGCTCCCTCACTCCCCCTCTCGTCAAAGAGGGAGGGGGAGAAAATACAACACAATCCCGGGGCACGGGATTCTGTCCTCCGGTGGCGCGGGTGCCAGTTGTCCTGTGTTCCGGGGGTCCGAACTCGGGCTGCGTGACGCACGACCATCCCGCGGCCCTGGGCGCCGTTCTTGGGCGACGCATGTGCCAAGCGCACCGGGTTCCCGGTCCGACCTCGGGCGGCGCGGGGCTGGCTGATCCTATAATCTGGGCTCCGGTCTTTGCGATGCGTGTGCTGGACGCACCGGAGACCGTGTGTGACTTCGTGCGGTTCGGGGACGGCGATGCCGAGGCCCGTGTGTCCGGCCTCCGGCGGCGCGGGTGCCGGCTGTCCCGTGGGTCCGAAGTCGGGCGACGTGGGTGCCTGCCGAGCCGTGAAGCGGGAGGCTGCTGCCCACCGGCTCGGGCTCTGGCCGTCCCGGAATCCAGCAGGTTCGGTCTCTTGCGGAGCTGCGGCAGGCCGTCCTGCCCTCCCGGGTAGCTCCTGCCGGAGGCGCGGGATGCGACCGTCCCGAGGTCCTAGGCTGCGGTCCTGGGCGACGCGTGTGCTAGCCGCAGCGGGGTCCGGGTCCGACTTTGGCTTTGTCAGGGACGGCGGTCCCGGGCTCCAGGTGTCCGGCCTCGGGCGGCGCGGCCGGCTGTCCCGTGTCCCGGCGATCAGAACTCGGGCGGGTTGGGGGCCGACTGTGCCGTGAAGCGGGAGGCTGCTGTCTGCCGGCTCGGGGTCTGGCCGTGCCGGAGACAGGGGGTTCGGTCCCGTGCGAAGCTGCGGCCGGCCGACCCGCGCTCCCCGTTTCTCTATCCCGGGGCGCGGAATCTGACCCTCGCAAGCTCCTGGGCTCCGTTGTCGGGAGACGCTTGTGCTAGTCGCAGCGGTGCGGCCGGCCGTCCCGATTCTCTGGGATCCGGTCTTGGGCGACGCTTGGGAGCCCAGAAGCTCTTGGGAACCCAGCTGCTAGGGACAGCCGGCCCCGCGCCGCCCGAGGCGGGACACCTGGACACCGCGACCGCCGGCCCCGAGAAGCCGAGTTCGGCCCCGGAGCCCGCTGAGTCTAGCACAAGACCGGTGCCCAGGGTTTCGGGACGGCCGGCCACCGAACCGCACGGCACCGAAAGCCCGCTCTCTGGGAAGCCGGCGGACGCCAGCCCCCCGCTTCACTGCACGGCCGGCCCCCACGCCCCCTGAAGTCGGATCCCCGGGACACGACATAGCCGGCCCCCGCTAGCCGACGGCCCCGGAATCGCCGTCCCCGAACCGTCCGATGTCGGACCCGGCACCCGGTGCTGCTTGCAAACGCGTCGCACAAGACCGGAGCACAGGGGCTCGGAAGAGCCAGATCCCGCCCTGCCGGAGGCCGGACTCCCGGGCTATGTCCACATGTCTCTTCAATACTTTTAAGGATCGGGTCTCTTACCACTTCCCCGGGCAGCCTGTTCTAATAGCAAAGCACCCCTTCCATGAAGAAATGCTTATTCAGTATCGAGCTAGCCAGTGCTGGTAAACAGAGGTGTTTCTCCCTAGGGGTAGGGCTTGGCATTTCCCTCTCCTGAACTTCAAAAGGTTCCTGCCTGCCCCTATCTGCAGCCTGTCAAGGTTCCTCTGAATGCGCAGCCCCCCCATACAAGCGCCTTTTCCACAGAAGCCACCGACCACCCGCCGCCTCGCCCCCTCCCAATTCGGCCTGCCCCAGGGCGCCACCGACCACCAACCTCCTTGCAGCACCATGCCTCAGCATCCCGAGCTATCCCGACAGCTTCCACCCATCGGGAGGTCCCACTTGTAATAAATGACCGAGTCCCAAATAGGCTTACAATTAATGTTTATGATTTATTAAAGGAATAGAGGTAAGCAAGCAGCGCTGGGTGCGCCAGGAGTCTCTGCTCCACCAAGACGCACACAAGTTACATCAGGCGGCTGGTTTTTATGCTGCTAGGCTAATACATATTCATTACTACTTCTACAAAAGGCAGGGTTATTCTAATTAGTTCCCAGAATCCAAACCCTCCCACTGGTGCAGGCGTTATCAGTCTCCGGTGGTCCCTCTGGGGGCCGCTCGTACTGAAGGCTCGTAGTCTTCCTCCCAGGCTTTGTCCTTTGGTCGTTCTTCAGCTTCTCCCCTCCCCTTATTTAGTAGTTGCTGGGCCAGATGTCAGAAAGCTGTGTCTCGTGCAATAGTCCGCACAGGCACTGCATAGCAAACACACCAAGTAACATTGACTTCAGTTACTCGCAACAGTTACTCACCTGATAAAGAACTGCATGCAATAAAGGCACCAAGTACTACATTATTCTAACAGATCCTACTAGCTGTTACCTCAAAAAGATGTGCGTACCCCTCGCTACTTGGAAACGCATCAGTCCATAAACTCTCATCCACCTGAAGAAGCCTGCAACTGACCGAAGGAAAAACAAACACCCCAAAGAGCAGCCCAAGCAGAATGAGCTCTCTGAGGGGATGCCTGGGACTCACATACCATTTGGCCCCGACTAGCACCCAAACCCAATCACCTGGGAAGGGAAGGGGCAAAGCACAAGAAAGTAGGAAGAGAGCAGCAGCAGCAGCTGTGGTGTTTGTTTTTTTTTTTTTTTTGTGTGTGTGTGTGTGTGATTTTTCTTTTTATTTTTTAATCAGTTTTAGCTCAAAAGCATGCATAGTGCAGACAAGAGAACTAGGGTGTTTCTAGAAGCAAAAATCCCCATGCTTTTGCTGCAGCTTTCAATATTAAAAGACATTATGACCAAGCAAGTAATTGGAACTCTTCCAACTGGAATTAGCTCAAACTTTTATTTACGTATAAAGAAAAAACTAGGAGTAGAACATCTGCTCCATCTTTTCCTCTTTCACCTTGCCATAGGCAGCTCTGGCTGTGACGTCCCAGATTGCATACTGCGTTTCAGCTTTAAAAAATGAAAACCTTTACCCTAACCCTTACCCTTATCCTAACCATTAGCTTACCCTTATTCTTACCCCAAACCTAACCCTAATCCTTACCCTTACCCTAATCCTTACCCTAAACCTAACCCTTTCCCTAAACCTTATCCTCACTCTAAGCCTTACCCTTAGCCTTACCCTAACACTTACCTTTGCCCTAACCCTTACCCTAATCTGAACCCGAACCCTAACCCTAATACCCTCACCCTAACCCTTACCATAAGCCTAACCACAGTCCCAACCCCTAACCCCTAACCCTTACCCTAACCCTCTAAACCTACCCCTAACCTATCCCTAACCATAACCCTCTAAGCCTAACCCTAAACCACTAACCCTAACAATAACCCCCAACCCCAACCCTCACCCGAAACCCTAACTCTACGCCAAACCTTGCCCCTAACCCTAGTTCCCGAGAACTACATCTCCCGGTATGCTCTGGGCATTCAACATGGCCTCCCGGAAGTCCCGAATCCGAAAACTACATTTCCCGGCATACTCTGGGTACGCAACATGGCCTCCCGGAAGTCCGGAGTCCCGAGAACTACATCTCCCGGCATGCTCTGGGCACACAACATGGCCTCCCACTGCCGGAAAACTACACCTACCAGCATTCCCCGCACAGCCAGCATGGCCAATCACAGGCCGAGTGCTCGAGAACTGCATTTACCAGCACTCACTGGAACCCTCACCGCCCTTACAAAAAAAGCCTCAAGCCCTAACATCCAAAAAAACCTCAAAACCCCTACAGACCTAACCCAAACTATTTACCACACTAAACCCCTGAAGACCTATGCCTAAAACCCCCAACCCAAAATCTTAGGATGCTCAAAACCCAAACCCAACCCAAAACGTTAGGAATGCTCAAAGCCCTAGCCCAAAAACTTAGGGTGCTCCAAACCCTAACCCCAAAACATTAAGACGCAAAAAACCCTAACCCAAAAACTTAGGGTAATACACCATAAATGTTTGCTCATTGTCTTTTGTATTATAAAAACAAGGAGTTCTGTTTGAGGAGCGGGAGTTGCGAAAGCTCCCTGCTGAAGTAAGGAGCTGCATAATGCTTGCCTAGACACTATGAAAATTCTTTTGCTTAATTTTCTTAAAACCGTTGGGTTTCGTTGGGTTTTCCGTGGTCATCATGGTGGAAAAGGGTAAATTGTGGGTTTTGGAGAACTTCAGGTAGGTTTAGGGGGACTTTTGGGGTGGATTCATGGTATTTGGGGTTTTCTTCTGTTTTTTGGGGTGATCCTGTTCTTTTTTGGGGTGTTTTTGACGTGTTTTGGGGTTGTCCGTTGGGTTTTGTTGGGTTCTCGTTGGTCATCATTGTGAAAAAGGGTAAATTGTGGGTTTTGGAGAACATCAGGTAGGCTTAGGGGGACTTTTGGGGTGGATCTATGGCATTTGGGTTTTTCTTCTGTTTTTGGGGGAGATCCTGTTCTTTTTTGTTTTGTTTTTTTTTTTTTTTTTTTGACATGTTTTTTGTCTCCATTGGGTTTCGTTGGGTTTTCCATGGTCATCATGGTGGAAAAGGGTAAATTTGTGGGTTTTGGAGAACATCAGGTAGGTTTAGGCTGGTTTTGGGATTGGATCTGTGCTTTTTGGGGATTTTCTTCCAGTTTATGGGTGATCCCTTTCTTTTTTGGGGTGTTTTTGACATGTTTTGGGGTCTCCTTTTGGGTTTTCGTTTGGTTCATGTTGGTCATCATGGTGAAAATTGTAAATTTTTTGGGGGGGGAATTTTCTTCCAGTTTTGGGGGTGATCCCGTTCTTTTTTGGGGTGTTTTTGACATGTTTTGGGGTCTCTGTTGGGTTTTGTTGGGTTCTTGTTTTTCATCATGTTGGAAAAGTTTAACTTGCGTGTTTTGGAGAAGATCAGGTAGGTTTAGTGTCGTTTTGGGGTGGATCTATGTTTTTTGGGGATTTTCTTCCAGTTTTGGGGGTGATTCCGTTCTTGTTTGGGGTGTTTTTGACTTGTTTTGGGGTCTCCGTTGGGTTTTAGTTGGATTCTCGTTGGTCGTTAAGGTAAATGGGAGTGGATTGTGGGTTTTGAAGAAGATCAGGTGAGTTTAGGGTGGTTTTGCGGGGAAATTCATAGTTTTTGGTGTTTTTTCTTCTGATTTAGTTATTTTTTTGGGTGTTTTTGATGTGTTTTGGGGTCTCCGTTGGTTTTTGTTGGGTTCTTGTTGTTCATCATGGTGAAAACGGGTAAATTGTGGGTATTGGAGAACATCAGGTAGGTTTAGGGGGACTTTTGGGGTGGATCAACGGCTTTTAGGGTTTTCTTCCAGTTTTGGGGGTGATCCCGCTTTTTTTTGTGGTGTTTTTGACGTGTTTTGGGGTTTCCGTTGTGTTTTGTTGATTTCCTAATGTGTTTTAAGTTTGTTGGGAGTGGACTTTGGGATTTGGAGAACATCAGGTAGGTTTAGTGTGGTTTTGGGGTGGATCTATGTTTTTTTGGGGTTTTCTTTCTTTTTTAGGGGTTATCCTGTTCTTGTTTGGGGTGTTTTTGACTTGTTTTGGGGTCTCCGTTGGGTTTTAGTTGGTCCTTAAGGGAAATGGGAGTGGATTGTGGGTTTTGAAGAAGATCAGGTGAGTTTAGGGTGGTTTTGCGGGGAAATTCATAGTTTTTGGTGTTTTTTCTTCTGATTCAGTTCTTTTTTGGGGTGTTTTTGACGTGTTTTGGGGTTTCCGTTGGGTTTCGTTGAGTTCCTAATGGGTTTTATGGTGGTTGGGAGTGGACATTTGGATTTGGAGAACATCAGGTACGTTTAGAGTGGTTTTGGGATTGGATCCGTGCTTTTTGGGGTTTTCTTTGGTTTTGGGGGTGATCCTGTTCTTGTTTGGGGTGTTTTTGACGTGTTTTGGGTTCTCCGTTGGGTTTCGTTGTGTTTTCCGTGGTCATCATGGTGGAAAAGTGTAAATTGTGGGTTTTGGAGAACATCAGGTAGGTTTATGAGGACTTTTGGGGCAGATTCATGGTATTTGGGGTTTTCTTCTGTTTTTTCTAGTGATCCAGTTGGTTTTCGGCGTGTTTTTGACGTGTTTTGTGGTCTCCGTTGGGTTTCGTTGGGTTTTCCGTGGTCATCATGGTGGAAAAGTGTAAATTGTGGGTTTTGGAGAACATCAGGTAGATTTAGGGTGTTTTGGGGGTGGATCTATGGTTTTGGGGGATTTTGTTCCAGTTTTGGGGTGATCGAATTCATTTTTGGGGTGTTTCTGACGTGTTTTGGGTTCTTCGTTGGGTTTCGTTGGGTTTTCCGTTGTCATCATGGTGGAAAAGTGTAAATTGTGGGTTTTGGAGAACATCAGGTAGGTTTAGGGGGACTTTTGGGGTGGATTCATGATATATGGGGTTTTCTTCTGTTTTTTTTTTTTTTTTTTTTTTTTGGGGGGGGGTGATCCAATTCATTTTGGGGGTGTTTTTGACGTGTTTTGGGGTCTCCATTGGGTTTCGTTGTGTTTTCCGTGGTCATCATGGTGGAAAAGGGTAAATTGTTGGTTTTGGAGAACATCAGGTAGGTTTAGGTTGGTTTTGGGATTGGATCTATGGTTTTGGGGGATTTTCTTTTGTTTTGGGGGGTGATCCCGTTCTTTTTTGGGGTGTTTTTGACGTGTTTTGGGGTCTCCGTTGGTATTCCTTGGGTTTTATGTGGTCATGGTGGTGGAAAATTGTAAATTGTGGGTTTTGGAGAACTTCAGGTAGGTTTAGGGGAATTTTGGGGTGGATTCATGGTATTTGGTCTTTTCTTCTGTTTTTTTTTTGGGTGATCCTGTTCTTTATTGGGGTGTTTATGACGTGTTTTGGGGTCTCCGTTGGGTTTTAGTTGGGTTCTTGTTGGTCATCATGGTGAAAAAGTGTAAATTGTGGCTTTTGGAGAACATCAGGTAGGTTTAGGGGGACTTTTGGGGCAGAGTCATGTTTTTTGGTGTTTTCTTCTGTTTCTTGGGGTGGTCCCGTTCTTTTTTGGGAAGTTTTTGAGGTGTTTGGGGGTCTCCGTTGGGTTTTGTTGTGTACTCGTTGGTCATCGTGGTGGAAAATGGTAAATTGTGGGTTTTGGAGAACATCAGGTAGGTTTAGGGTGGTTTTGGGATTGGATCCGTGCTTTTTGGGGATTTTCTTCCAGTTTATGGGTGATCCCTTTATTTTTGGGGTGTTTTTGACGTCTTTTGGTGTCTCCTTTTGGGTTTTCGTTTGGTTCATGTTGGTCATCCTGGTGAAAAAGTGTAAATTGTGGCTTTTGGAGAACATCAGGTAGGTTTAGGGGGACTTTTGGTGTGGATCTATGGCTTTTGGGGTTTTCTTTCGTTTTTAGGGTTTATCCCGTTCTTGTTTTGGGTGTTTTTGACTTCTTTTGGGGTCTCCGTTGGGTTTCGTTGGGTTTTCCATGGTCATGGTGGTGGAAAATTGTAAATTGTGGGTTTTGGAGATCATCAGGTAGGTTTAGGGTGGTTTTGGGGTGGATCTATGATTTTGAAGGATTTTCTTCCAATTTTGGGGGTGATCCCTTCCTTTTTTTTTTTTTTTTTTTTTTTTTTTTTTTTTTTGACGTGTTTTGTGGTCTCCGTTGGGTTTCGTTGGGTTTTCCATGGTCATTGTGGAAAAGTGTAAATTGTGGGTTTTGGAGAACTTCAGGTTGGTTTAGGGGGATTTTTGGTGTGGTCTATGGCTTTTGGGGTTTTCTTTCGTTGTTGGGGTTGAACCAGTTCTTTTTTGGGGTGTTTTTGACGTTTTTGGGGTCTCCGTTGGGTTTTGTTGGGTTCTCGTTGGTCGTTAAGCTAAATGGGAGTGGATTGTGGGTTTTGAAGAAGATCAGGTGAGTTTAGGGTGATTTGGGAGGGAAATGCATAGTTTTGTTTTTTTTTTTCTTCTGATCCAGTTCTTTTTTGGGGTGTTTTTGATGTGTTTTGGGGTCTCCGTTGGTTTTTGTTGGGTTCTTGTTGTTCATCATGGTGAAAACGGGTAAACTGTGGGTATTGGAGAACATCAGGTAGGTTTAGGGGGACTTTTGGGGTGGATCAACGGCTTTTAGGGTTTTCTTCCAGTTTTGGGGGTGATCCCGCTTTTTTTTGTGGTGTTTTTGATGTGTTTTGGGGTTTCCGTTGTGTTTTGTTGATTTCCTAATGTGTTTTAAGTTTGTTGGGAGTGGACTTTGGGATTTGGAGAACATCTGGTAGGTCTTAGTGTGGTTTTGGGGTGGATCTATGTTTTTTTGGGGTTTTCTTTCTTTTTTTGGGGTTATCCTGTTCTTGTTTGGGGTGTTTTTGACTTGTTTTGGGGTCTCCGTTGGGTTTTAGTTGGTTCTTAAGGGAAATGGGAGTGGATTGTGGGTTTTGAAGAAGATCAGGTGAGTTTAGGGTGGTTTTGCGGGGAAATTCATAGTTTTTGGTGTTTTTTCTTCTGATTCAGTTCTTTTTTGGGGTGTTTTTGACGTGTTTTGGGGTTTCCATTGGGTTTCGTTGAGTTCCTAATGGGTTTTATGGTGGTTGGGAGTGGACATTTGGATTTGGAGAACATCAGGTACGTTTAGAGTGGTTTTGGGATTGGATCCGTGCTTTTTGGGGTTTTCTTTGGTTTTGGGGGTGATCCTGTTCTTGTTTGGGGTGTTTTTGACGTGTTTTGGGTTCTCCGTTGGGTTTCGTTGTGTTTTCCGTGGTCATCATGGTGGAAAAGTGTAAATTGTGGGTTTTGGAGAACATCAGGTAGGTTTATGAGGACTTTTGGGGCAGATTCATGGTTTTTAGGGTTTTCTTCTGTTTTTTCTAGTGATCCAGTTGGTTTTCGGCGTGTTTTTGACGTGTTTTGTGGTCTCCGTTGGGTTTCGTTGGGTTTTCCGTGGTCATCATGGTGGAAAAGTGTAAATTGTGGGTTTTGGAGAACATCAGGTAGATTTAGGGTGTTTTGGGGGTGGATCTATGGTTTTGGGGGATTTTGTTCCAGTTTTGGGGTGATCGAATTCATTTTTGGGGTGTTTCTGATGTGTTTTGGGTTCTTCGTTGGGTTTCGTTGGGTTTTCCGTTGTCATCATGGTGGAAAAGTGTAAATTGTGGGTTTTGGAGAACATCAGGTAGGTTTAGGGGGACTTTTGGGGTGGATTCATGATATATGGGGTTTTCTTCTGTTTTTTTTTTTTTTTTTTTTTTTTTTGGGGGGGGTGATCCAATTCATTTTGGGGGTGTTTTTGACGTGTTTTGGGGTCTCCATTGGGTTTCGTTGCGTTTTCCGTGGTCATCATGGTGGAAAAGGGTAAATTGTTGGTTTTGGAGAACATCAGGTAGGTTTAGGTTGGTTTTGGGATTGGATCTATGGTTTTGGGGGATTTTCTTTTGTTTTTGGGGGTGATCCCGTTCTTTTTTGGGGTGTTTTTGACGTGTTTTGGGGTCTCCGTTGGTATTCCTTGGGTTTTATGTGGTCATGGTGGTGGAAAATTGTAAATTGTGGGTTTTGGAGAACTTCAGGTAGGTTTAGGGGAATTTTGGGGTGGATTCATGGTATTTGGTCTTTTCTTCTGTTTTTTTTTTGGGTGATCCTGTTCTTTTTTGGGGTGTTTATGACGTGTTTTGGGGTCTCCGTTGGGTTTTAGTTGGGTTCTTGTTGGTCATCATGGTGGAAAAGTGTAAATTGTGGCTTTTGGAGAACATCAGGTAGGTTTAGGGGGACTTTTGGGGCAGAGTCATGTTTTTTGGTGTTTTCTTCTGTTTCTTGGGGTGGTCCCGTTCTTTTTTGGGAAGTTTTTGAGGTGTTTGGGGGTCTCCGTTGGGTTTTGTTGTGTACTCGTTGGTCATCGTGGTGGAAAATGGTAAATTGTGGGTTTTGGAGAACATCAGGTAGGTTTAGGGTGGTTTTGGGATTGGATCCGTGCTTTTTGGGGATTTTCTTCCAGTTTATGGGTGATCCCTTTATTTTTGGGGTGTTTTTGACGTCTTTTGGTGTCTCCTTTTGGGTTTTCGTTTGGTTCATGTTGGTCATCCTGGTGAAAAAGTGTAAATTGTGGCTTTTGGAGAACATCAGGTAGGTTTAGGGGGACTTTTGGTGTGGATCTATGGCTTTTGGGGTTTTCTTTCGTTTTTAGGGTTTATCCCGTTCTTGTTTTGGGTGTTTTTGACTTCTTTTGGGGTCTCCGTTGGGTTTCGTTGGGTTTTCCATGGTCATGGTGGTGGAAAATTGTAAATTGTGGGTTTTGGAGATCATCAGGTAGGTTTAGGGTGGTTTTGGGGTGGATCTATGATTTTGAAGGATTTTCTTCCAATTTTGGGGGTGATCCCTTCCTTTTTTTTTTTTTTTTTTTTTTTTTTTTTTTTTTTTTTGACGTGTTTTGTGGTCTCCGTTGGGTTTCGTTGGGTTTTCCATGGTCATCAATGTGGAAAAGTGTAAATTGTGGGTTTTGGAGAACTTCAGGTTGGTTTAGGGGGATTTTTGGTGGGGATCTATGGCTTTTGGGATTTTCTTTCGTTGTTGGGGTTGAACCAGTTCTTTTTTGGGGTGTTTTTGACGTTTTTGGGGTCTCCGTTGGGTTTTGTTGGGTTCTCGTTGGTCGTTAAGCTAAATGGGAGTGGATTGTGGGTTTTGAAGAAGATCAGGTGAGTTTAGGGTGATTTGGGAGGGAAATGCATAGTTTTGTTTTTTTTTTCTTCTGATCCAGTTCTTTTTTGGGGTGTTTTTGACGTGTTTTGGGGTTTCCGTTGCGTTTTGTTGAGTTCCTAATGGGTTTTATGGTGGGTGGGAGTGGATTTTGGGATTTGGAGAAGATCAGGTAGGTTTAAGGGTTTTCTTGGGGTTAAATCACGTATTTTCTTCTGATCCGGTTTGCTTTTGGGGTGTTTTTGACGTGTTTTGGGTTCTCCGTTGGGTTTCATTGGGTTTTCCGTGGTCATCATGGTGGAAAAGTGTAAATTGTGGGTTTTGGAGAACATCAGGTAGGTTTATGAGGACTTTTGGGGCAGATTCATGGTATTTGGGGTTTTCTTCTGTTTTTTCTAGTGATCCAGTTGGTTTTCGGCGTGTTTTTGACGTGTTTTGTGGTCTCCGTTGGGTTTCGTTGGGTTTTCCGTGGTCATCATGGTGGAAAAGTGTAAATTGTGGGTTTTGGAGAACATCAGGTAGATTTAGGGTGTTTTGGGGGTGGATCTATGGTTTTGGGGGATTTTGTTCCAGTTTTGGGGTGATCGAATTCATTTTTGGGGTGTTTCTGATGTGTTTTGGGTTCTTCGTTGGGTTTCGTTGGGTTTTCTGTTGGCATCTTGGTGGAAAAGGGTAAATTGTGGGTTTTGGAGAACTTCAGGTAGGTTTAGGGGGACTTTTGGGGTGGATTCATGGTATTTGGGGTTTTCTTCTGTTTTTTGGGGTGATCCTGTTCTTTTTTGGGGTGTTTTTGACGTGTTTTGGGGTTGTCCGTTGGGTTTTGTTGGGTTCTCGTTGGTCATCATTGTGAAAAAGGGTAAATTGTGGGTTTTGGAGAACATCAGGTAGGCTTAGGGGGACTTTTGGGGTGGATCTATGGCATTTGGGTTTTTCTTCTGTTTTTGGGGGAGATCCTGTTCTTTTTTGTTTTGTTTTTGTTTTTGTTTTTTTTTTGACATGTTTTTTGTCTCCATTGGGTTTCGTTGGGTTTTCCATGGTCATCATGGTGGAAAAGGGTAAATTTGTGGGTTTTGGAGAACATCAGGTAGGTTTAGGCTGGTTTTGGGATTGGATCTGTGCTTTTTGGGGATTTTCTTCCAGTTTATGGGTGATCCCTTTCTTTTTTGGGGTGTTTTTGACATGTTTTGGTGTCTCCTTTTGGGTTTTCGTTTGGTTCATGTTGGTCATCATGGTGAAAATTGTAAATTTTTGGGGGGGGGAATTTTCTTCCAGTTTTGGGGGTGATCCCGTTCTTTTTTGGGGTGTTTTTGACATGTTTTGGGGTCTCTGTTGGGTTTTGTTGGGTTCTTGTTTTTCATCATGTTGGAAAAGTTTAACTTGCGTGTTTTGGAGAAGATCAGGTAGGTTTAGTGTCGTTTTGGGGTGGATCTATGTTTTTTGGGGATTTTCTTCCAGTTTTGGGGGTGATTCCGTTCTTGTTTGGGGTGTTTTTGACTTGTTTTGGGGTCTCCGTTGGGTTTTAGTTGGATTCTCGTTGGTCGTTAAGGGAAATGGGAGTGGATTGTGGGTTTTGAAGAAGATCAGGTGAGTTTAGGGTGGTTTTGCGGGGAAATTCATAGTTTTTGGTGTTTTTTCTTCTGATTTAGTTATTTTTTGGGGTGTTTTTGATGTGTTTTGGGGTCTCCGTTGGTTTTTGTTGGGTTCTTGTTGTTCATCATGGTGAAAACGGGTAAATTGTGGGTATTGGAGAACATCAGGTAGGTTTAGGGGGACTTTTGGGGTGGATCAACGGCTTTTAGGGTTTTCTTCCAGTTTTGGGGGTGATCCCGCTTTTTTTTGTGGTGTTTTTGACGTGTTTTGGGGTTTCCGTTGTGTTTTGTTGATTTCCTAATGTGTTTTAAGTTTGTTGGGAGTGGACTTTGGGATTTGGAGAACATCAGGTAGGTTTAGTGTGGTTTTGGGGTGGATCTATGTTTTTTTGGGGTTTTCTTTCTTTTTTTAGGGGTTATCCTGTTCTTGTTTGGGGTGTTTTTGACTTGTTTTGGGGTCTCCGTTGGGTTTTAGTTGGTCCTTAAGGGAAATGGGAGTGGATTGTGGGTTTTGAAGAAGATCAGGTGAGTTTAGGGTGGTTTTGCGGGGAAATTCATAGTTTTTGGTGTTTTTTCTTCTGATTCAGTTCTTTTTTGGGGTGTTTTTGACGTGTTTTGGGGTTTCCGTTGGGTTTCGTTGAGTTCCTAATGGGTTTTATGGTGGTTGGGAGTGGACATTTGGATTTGGAGAACATCAGGTACGTTTAGAGTGGTTTTGGGATTGGATCCGTGCTTTTTGGGGTTTTCTTTGGTTTTGGGGGTGATCCTGTTCTTGTTTGGGGTGTTTTTGACGTGTTTTGGGTTCTCCGTTGGGTTTCGTTGTGTTTTCCGTGGTCATCATGGTGGAAAAGTGTAAATTGTGGGTTTTGGAGAACATCAGGTAGGTTTATGAGGACTTTTGGGGCAGATTCATGGTATTTGGGGTTTTCTTCTGTTTTTTCTAGTGATCCAGTTGGTTTTCGGCGTGTTTTTGACGTGTTTTGTGGTCTCCGTTGGGTTTCGTTGGGTTTTCCGTGGTCATCATGGTGGAAAAGTGTAAATTGTGGGTTTTGGAGAACATCAGGTAGATTTAGGGTGTTTTGGGGGTGGATCTATGGTTTTGGGGGATTTTGTTCCAGTTTTGGGGTGATCGAATTCATTTTTGGGGTGTTTCTGACGTGTTTTGGGTTCTTCGTTGGGTTTCGTTGGGTTTTCCGTTGTCATCATGGTGGAAAAGTGTAAATTGTGGGTTTTGGAGAACATCAGGTAGGTTTAGGGGGACTTTTGGGGTGGATTCATGATATATGGGGTTTTCTTCTGTTTTTTTTTTTTTTTTTTTTTTTTTTTGGGGGGGGTGATCCAATTCATTTTGGGGGTGTTTTTGACGTGTTTTGGGGTCTCCATTGGGTTTCGTTGCGTTTTCCGTGGTCATCATGGTGGAAAAGGGTAAATTGTTGGTTTTGGAGAACATCAGGTAGGTTTAGGTTGGTTTTGGGATTGGATCTATGGTTTGGGGGGATTTTCTTTTGTTTTTGGGGGTGATCCCGTTCTTTTTTGGGGTGTTTTTGACGTGTTTTGGGGTCTCCGTTGGTATTCCTTGGGTTTTATGTGGTCATGGTGGTGGAAAATTGTAAATTGTGGGTTTTGGAGAACTTCAGGTAGGTTTAGGGGAATTTTGGGGTGGATTCATGGTATTTGGTCTTTTCTTCTGTTTTTTTTTTGGGTGATCCTGTTCTTTATTGGGGTGTTTATGACGTGTTTTGGGGTCTCCGTTGGGTTTTAGTTGGGTTCTTGTTGGTCATCATGGTGGAAAAGTGTAAATTGTGGCTTTTGGAGAACATCAGGTAGGTTTAGGGGGACTTTTGGGGCAGAGTCATGTTTTTTGGTGTTTTCTTCTGTTTCTTGGGGTGGTCCCGTTCTTTTTTGGGAAGTTTTTGAGGTGTTTGGGGGTCTCCGTTGGGTTTTGTTGTGTACTCGTTGGTCATCGTGGTGGAAAATGGTAAATTGTGGGTTTTGGAGAACATCAGGTAGGTTTAGGGTGGTTTTGGGATTGGATCCGTGCTTTTTGGGGATTTTCTTCCAGTTTATGGGTGATCCCTTTATTTTTGGGGTGTTTTTGACGTGTTTTGGTGTCTCGTTTTGGGTTTTCGTTTGGTTCATGTTGGTCATCCTGGTGAAAAAGTGTAAATTGTGGCTTTTGGAGAACATCAGGTAGGTTTAGGGGGACTTTTGGTGTGGATCTATGGCTTTTGGGGTTTTCTTTCGTTTTTAGGGTTTATCCCGTTCTTGTTTTGGGTGTTTTTGACTTCTTTTGGGGTCTCCGTTGGGTTTCGTTGGGTTTTCCATGGTCATCATGTTGGAAAATTGTAAATTGTGGGTTTTGGAGAACATCAGGTAGATTTAGGGTGTTTTGGGGGCGGATCTATGGTTTTGGGGGATTTTGTTCCAGTTTTGGGGTGATCGAATTCATTTTTGGGGTGTTTCTGATGTGTTTTGGGTTCTTCGTTGGGTTTCGTTGGGTTTTCTGTTGGCATCTTGGTGGAAAAGGGTAAATTGTGGGTTTTGGAGAACTTCAGGTAGGTTTAGGGGGACTTTTGGGGTGGATTCATGGTATTTGGGGTTTTCTTCTGTTTTTTGGGGTGATCCTGTTCTTTTTTGGGGTGTTTTTGACGTGTTTTGGGGTTGTCCGTTGGGTTTTGTTGGGTTCTCGTTGGTCATCATTGTGAAAAAGGGTAAATTGTGGGTTTTGGAGAACATCAGGTAGGCTTAGGGGGACTTTTGGGGTGGATCTATGGCATTTGGGTTTTTCTTCTGTTTTTGGGGGAGATCCTGTTCTTTTTTGTTTTGTTTTTGTTTTTTTTTTTGACATGTTTTTTGTCTCCATTGGGTTTCGTTGGGTTTTCCATGGTCATCATGGTGGAAAAGGGTAAATTTGTGGGTTTTGGAGAACATCAGGTAGGTTTAGGCTGGTTTTGGGATTGGATCTGTGCTTTTTGGGGATTTTCTTCCAGTTTATGGGTGATCCCTTTCTTTTTTGGGGTGTTTTTGACATGTTTTGGTGTCTCCTTTTGGGTTTTCGTTTGGTTCATGTTGGTCATCATGGTGAAAATTGTAAATTTTTGGGGGGGGGAATTTTCTTCCAGTTTTGGGGGTGATCCCGTTCTTTTTTGGGGTGTTTTTGACATGTTTTGGGGTCTCTGTTGGGTTTTGTTGGGTTCTTGTTTTTCATCATGTTGGAAAAGTTTAACTTGCGTGTTTTGGAGAAGATCAGGTAGGTTTAGTGTCGTTTTGGGGTGGATCTATGTTTTTTGGGGATTTTCTTCCAGTTTTGGGGGTGATTCCGTTCTTGTTTGGGGTGTTTTTGACTTGTTTTGGGGTCTCCGTTGGGTTTTAGTTGGATTCTCGTTGGTCGTTAAGGTAAATGGGAGTGGATTGTGGGTTTTGAAGAAGATCAGGTGAGTTTAGGGTGGTTTTGCGGGGAAATTCATAGTTTTTGGTGTTTTTTCTTCTGATTCAGTTATTTTTTGGGGTGTTTTTGATGTGTTTTGGGGTCTCCGTTGGTTTTTGTTGGGTTCTTGTTGTTCATCATGGTGAAAACGGGTAAATTGTGGGTATTGGAGAACATCAGGTAGGTTTAGGGGGACTTTTGGGGTGGATCAACGGCTTTTAGGGTTTTCTTCCAGTTTTGGGGGTGATCCCGCTTTTTTTTGTGGTGTTTTTGACGTGTTTTGGGGTTTCCGTTGTGTTTTGTTGATTTCCTAATGTGTTTTAAGTTTGTTGGGAGTGGACTTTGGGATTTGGAGAACATCAGGTAGGTTTAGTGTGGTTTTGGGGTGGATCTATGTTTTTTTGGGGTTTTCTTTCTTTTTTTAGGGGTTATCCTGTTCTTGTTTGGGGTGTTTTTGACTTGTTTTGGGGTCTCCGTTGGGTTTTAGTTGGTCCTTAAGGGAAATGGGAGTGGATTGTGGGTTTTGAAGAAGATCAGGTGAGTTTAGGGTGGTTTTGCGGGGAAATTCATAGTTTTTGGTGTTTTTTCTTCTGATTCAGTTCTTTTTTGGGGTGTTTTTGACGTGTTTTGGGGTTTCCGTTGGGTTTCGTTGTTCCTAATGGGTTTTATGGTGGTTGGGAGTGGACATTTGGATTTGGAGAACATCAGGTACGTTTAGAGTGGTTTTGGGATTGGATCCGTGCTTTTTGGGGTTTTCTTTGGTTTTGTGGGGTGATCCTGTTCTTGTTTGGGGTGTTTTTGACGTGTTTTGGGTTCTCCGTTGGGTTTCGTTGTGTTTTCCGTGGTCATCATGGTGGAAAAGTGTAAATTGTGGGTTTTGGAGAACATCAGGTAGGTTTATGAGGACTTTTGGGGCAGATTCATGGTATTTGGGGTTTTCTTCTGTTTTTTCTAGTGATCCAGTTGGTTTTCGGCGTGTTTTTGACGTGTTTTGTGGTCTCCGTTGGGTTTCGTTGGGTTTTCCGTGGTCATCATGGTGGAAAAGTGTAAATTGTGGGTTTTGGAGAACATCAGGTAGATTTAGGGTGTTTTGGGGGTGGATCTATGGTTTTGGGGGATTTTGTTCCAGTTTTGGGGTGATCGAATTCATTTTTTGGGGTGTTTCTGACGTGTTTTGGGTTCTTCGTTGGGTTTCGTTGGGTTTTCCGTTGTCATCATGGTGGAAAAGTGTAAATTGTGGGTTTTGGAGAACATCAGGTAGGTTTAGGGGGACTTTTGGGGTGGATTCATGATATATGGGGTTTTCTTCTTTTTTTTTTTTTTTTTTTTTTTTTTTTGGGGGGGGTGATCCAATTCATTTTGGGGGTGTTTTGACGTGTTTTGGGGTCTCCATTGGGTTTCGTTGCGTTTTCCGTGGTCATCATGGTGGAAAAGGGTAAATTGTTGGTTTTGGAGAACATCAGGTAGGTTTAGGTTGGTTTTGGGATTGGATCTATGGTTTTGGGGGATTTTCTTTTGTTTTTGGGGGTGATCCCGTTCTTTTTTGGGGTGTTTTTGACGTGTTTTGGGGTCTCCGTTGGTATTCCTGGGGTTTTATGTGGTCATGGTGGTGGAAAATTGTAAATTGTGGGTTTTGGAGAACTTCAGGTAGGTTTAGGGGAATTTTGGGGTGGATTCATGGTATTTGGTCTTTTCTTCTGTTTTTTTTTTGGGTGATCCTGTTCTTTATTGGGGTGTTTATGACGTGTTTTGGGGTCTCCGTTGGGTTTTAGTTGGGTTCTTGTTGGTCATCATGGTGGAAAAGTGTAAATTGTGGCTTTTGGAGAACATCAGGTAGGTTTAGGGGGACTTTTGGGGCAGAGTCATGTTTTTTGGTGTTTTCTTCTGTTTCTTGGGGTGGTCCCGTTCTTTTTTGGGAAGTTTTTGAGGTGTTTGGGGGTCTCCGTTGGGTTTTGTTGTGTACTCGTTGGTCATCGTGGTGGAAAATGGTAAATTGTGGGTTTTGGAGAACATCAGGTAGGTTTAGGGTGGTTTTGGGATTGGATCCGTGCTTTTTGGGGATTTTCTTCCAGTTTATGGGTGATCCCTTTATTTTTGGGGTGTTTTTGACGTGTTTTGGTGTCTCGTTTTGGGTTTTCGTTTGGTTCATGTTGGTCATCCTGGTGAAAAAGTGTAAATTGTGGCTTTTGGAGAACATCAGGTAGGTTTAGGGGGACTTTTGGTGTGGATCTATGGCTTTTGGGGTTTTCTTTCGTTTTTAGGGTTTATCCCGTTCTTGTTTTGGGTGTTTTTGACTTCTTTTGGGGTCTCCGTTGGGTTTCGTTGGGTTTTCCATGGTCATGGTGGTGGAAAATTGTAAATTGTGGGTTTTGGAGATCATCAGGTAGGTTTAGGGTGGTTTTGGGGTGGATCTATGATTTTGAAGGATTTTCTTCCAATTTTGGGGGTGATCCCTTCCTTTTTTTTTTTTTTTTTTTTTTTTTTTTTTTTTTTTTTTGACGTGTTTTGTGGTCTCCGTTGGGTTTCGTTGGGTTTTCCATGGTCATCAATGTGGAAAAGTGTAAATTGTGGGTTTTGGAGAACTTCAGGTTGGTTTAGGGGGATTTTTGGTGGGGATCTATGGCTTTTGGGATTTTCTTTCGTTGTTGGGGTTGAACCAGTTCTTTTTTGGGGTGTTTTTGACGTTTTTGGGGTCTCCGTTGGGTTTTGTTGGGTTCTCGTTGGTCGTTAAGCTAAATGGGAGTGGATTGTGGGTTTTGAAGAAGATCAGGTGAGTTTAGGGTGATTTGGGAGGGAAATGCATAGTTTTGTTTTTTTTTTCTTCTGATCCAGTTCTTTTTTGGGGTGTTTTTGACGTGTTTTGGGGTTTCCGTTGCGTTTTGTTGAGTTCCTAATGGGTTTTATGGTGGGTGGGAGTGGATTTTGGGATTTGGAGAAGATCAGGTAGGTTGAAGGGTTTTCTTGGGGTTAAATCACGTATTTTCTTCTGATCCGGTTTGCTTTTGGGGTGTTTTTGACGTGTTTTGGGTTCTCCGTTGGGTTTCATTGGGTTTTCCGTGGTCATCATGGTGGAAAAGTGTAAATTGTGGGTTTTGGAGAACATCAGGTAGGTTTATGAGGACTTTTGGGGCAGATTCATGGTATTTGGGGTTTTCTTCTGTTTTTTCTAGTGATCCAGTTGGTTTTCGGCGTGTTTTTGACGTGTTTTGTGGTCTCCGTTGGGTTTCGTTGGGTTTTCCGTGGTCATCATGGTGGAAAAGTGTAAATTGTGGGTTTTGGAGAACATCAGGTAGATTTAGGGTGTTTTGGGGGTGGATCTATGGTTTTGGGGGATTTTGTTCCAGTTTTGGGGTGATCGAATTCATTTTTGGGGTGTTTCTGATGTGTTTTGGGTTCTTCGTTGGGTTTCGTTGGGTTTTCTGTTGGCATCTTGGTGGAAAAGGGTAAATTGTGGGTTTTGGAGAACTTCAGGTAGGTTTAGGGGGACTTTTGGGGTGGATTCATGGTATTTGGGGTTTTCTTCTGTTTTTTGGGGTGATCCTGTTCTTTTTTGGGGTGTTTTTGACGTGTTTTGGGGTTGTCCGTTGGGTTTTGTTGGGTTCTCGTTGGTCATCATTGTGAAAAAGGGTAAATTGTGGGTTTTGGAGAACATCAGGTAGGCTTAGGGGGACTTTTGGGGTGGATCTATGGCATTTGGGGTTTTCTTCTCTTTTTTGGGGAGATCCTGTTCTTTTTTGTTTTTGTTTTTGTTTTTGTTTTTGTTTTTTTTTTGACATGTTTTTTGTCTCCATTGGGTTTCGTTGGGTTTTCCATGGTCATCATGGTGGAAAAGGGTAAATTTGTGGGTTTTGGAGAACATCAGGTAGGTTTAGGCTGGTTTTGGGATTGGATCTGTGCTTTTTGGGGATTTTCTTCCAGTTTATGGGTGATCCCTTTCTTTTTTGGGGTGTTTTTGACATGTTTTGGTGTCTCCTTTTGGGTTTTCGTTTGGTTCATGTTGGTCATCATGGTGAAAATTGTAAATTTTTGGGGGGGGGAATTTTCTTCCAGTTTTGGGGGTGATCCCGTTCTTTTTTGGGGTGTTTTTGACATGTTTTGGGGTCTCTGTTGGGTTTTGTTGGGTTCTTGTTTTTCATCATGTTGGAAAAGTTTAACTTGCGTGTTTTGGAGAAGATCAGGTAGGTTTAGTGTCGTTTTGGGGTGGATCTATGTTTTTTGGGGATTTTCTTCCAGTTTTGGGGGTGATTCCGTTCTTGTTTGGGGTGTTTTTGACTTGTTTTGGGGTCTCCGTTGGGTTTTAGTTGGATTCTCGTTGGTCGTTAAGGTAAATGGGAGTGGATTGTGGGTTTTGAAGAAGATCAGGTGAGTTTAGGGTGGTTTTGCGGGGAAATTCATAGTTTTTGGTGTTTTTTCTTCTGATTCAGTTATTTTTTGGGGTGTTTTTGATGTGTTTTGGGGTCTCCGTTGGTTTTTGTTGGGTTCTTGTTGTTCATCATGGTGAAAACGGGTAAATTGTGGGTATTGGAGAACATCAGGTAGGTTTAGGGGGACTTTTGGGGTGGATCAACGGCTTTTAGGGTTTTCTTCCAGTTTTGGGGGTGATCCCGCTTTTTTTTGTGGTGTTTTTGACGTGTTTTGGGGTTTCCGTTGTGTTTTGTTGATTTCCTAATGTGTTTTAAGTTTGTTGGGAGTGGACTTTGGGATTTGGAGAACATCAGGTAGGTTTAGTGTGGTTTTGGGGTGGATCTATGTTTTTTTGGGGTTTTCTTTCTTTTTTTAGGGGTTATCCTGTTCTTGTTTGGGGTGTTTTTGACTTGTTTTGGGGTCTCCGTTGGGTTTTAGTTGGTCCTTAAGGGAAATGGGAGTGGATTGTGGGTTTTGAAGAAGATCAGGTGAGTTTAGGGTGGTTTTGCGGGGAAATTCATAGTTTTTGGTGTTTTTTCTTCTGATTCAGTTCTTTTTTGGGGTGTTTTTGACGTGTTTTGGGGTTTCCGTTGGGTTTCGTTGAGTTCCTAATGGGTTTTATGGTGGTTGGGAGTGGACATTTGGATTTGGAGAACATCAGGTACGTTTAGAGTGGTTTTGGGATTGGATCCGTGCTTTTTGGGGTTTTCTTTGGTTTTGGGGGTGATCCTGTTCTTGTTTGGGGTGTTTTTGACGTGTTTTGGGTTCTCCGTTGGGTTTCGTTGTGTTTTCCGTGGTCATCATGGTGGAAAAGTGTAAATTGTGGGTTTTGGAGAACATCAGGTAGGTTTATGAGGACTTTTGGGGCAGATTCATGGTATTTGGGGTTTTCTTCTGTTTTTTCTAGTGATCCAGTTGGTTTTCGGCGTGTTTTTGACGTGTTTTGTGGTCTCCGTTGGGTTTCGTTGGGTTTTCCGTGGTCATCATGGTGGAAAAGTGTAAATTGTGGGTTTTGGAGAACATCAGGTAGATTTAGGGTGTTTTGGGGGTGGATCTATGGTTTTGGGGGATTTTGTTCCAGTTTTGGGGTGATCGAATTCATTTTTGGGGTGTTTCTGACGTGTTTTGGGTTCTTCGTTGGGTTTCGTTGGGTTTTCCGTTGTCATCATGGTGGAAAAGTGTAAATTGTGGGTTTTGGAGAACATCAGGTAGGTTTAGGGGGACTTTTGGGGTGGATTCATGATATATGGGGTTTTCTTCTGTTTTTTTTTTTTTTTTTTTTTTTTTTTTGGGGGGGGGTGATCCAATTCATTTTGGGGGTGTTTTTGACGTGTTTTGGGGTCTCCATTGGGTTTCGTTGCGTTTTCCGTGGTCATCATGGTGGAAAAGGGTAAATTGTTGGTTTTGGAGAACATCAGGTAGGTTTAGGTTGGTTTTGGGATTGGATCTATGGTTTTGGGGGATTTTCTTTTGTTTTTGGGGGTGATCCCGTTCTTTTTTGGGGTGTTTTTGACGTGTTTTGGGGTCTCCGTTGGTATTCCTGGGGTTTTATGTGGTCATGGTGGTGGAAAATTGTAAATTGTGGGTTTTGGAGAACTTCAGGTAGGTTTAGGGGAATTTTGGGGTGGATTCATGGTATTTGGTCTTTTCTTCTGTTTTTTTTTTGGGTGATCCTGTTCTTTATTGGGGTGTTTATGACGTGTTTTGGGGTCTCCGTTGGGTTTTAGTTGGGTTCTTGTTGGTCATCATGGTGGAAAAGTGTAAATTGTGGCTTTTGGAGAACATCAGGTAGGTTTAGGGGGACTTTTGGGGCAGAGTCATGTTTTTTGGTGTTTTCTTCTGTTTCTTGGGGTGGTCCCGTTCTTTTTTGGGAAGTTTTTGAGGTGTTTGGGGGTCTCCGTTGGGTTTTGTTGTGTACTCGTTGGTCATCGTGGTGGAAAATGGTAAATTGTGGGTTTTGGAGAACATCAGGTAGGTTTAGGGTGGTTTTGGGATTGGATCCGTGCTTTTTGGGGATTTTCTTCCAGTTTATGGGTGATCCCTTTATTTTTGGGGTGTTTTTGACGTGTTTTGGTGTCTCGTTTTGGGTTTTCGTTTGGTTCATGTTGGTCATCCTGGTGAAAAAGTGTAAATTGTGGCTTTTGGAGAACATCAGGTAGGTTTAGGGGGACTTTTGGTGTGGATCTATGGCTTTTGGGGTTTTCTTTCGTTTTTAGGGTTTATCCCGTTCTTGTTTTGGGTGTTTTTGACTTCTTTTGGGGTCTCCGTTGGGTTTCGTTGGGTTTTCCATGGTCATCATGTTGGAAAATTGTAAATTGTGGGTTTTGGAGAACATCAGGTAGATTTAGGGTGTTTTGGGGGTGGATCTATGGTTTTGGGGGATTTTGTTCCAGTTTTGGGGTGATCGAATTCATTTTTGGGGTGTTTCTGATGTGTTTTGGGTTCTTCGTTGGGTTTCGTTGGGTTTTCTGTTGGCATCTTGGTGGAAAAGGGTAAATTGTGGGTTTTGGAGAACTTCAGGTAGGTTTAGGGGGACTTTTGGGGTGGATTCATGGTATTTGGGGTTTTCTTCTGTTTTTTGGGGTGATCCTGTTCTTTTTTGGGGTGTTTTTGACGTGTTTTGGGGTTGTCCGTTGGGTTTTGTTGGGTTCTCGTTGGTCATCATTGTGAAAAAGGGTAAATTGTGGGTTTTGGAGAACATCAGGTAGGCTTAGGGGGACTTTTGGGGTGGATCTATGGCATTTGGGTTTTTCTTCTGTTTTTGGGGGAGATCCTGTTCTTTTTTGTTTTGTTTTTGTTTTTGTTTTTTTTTTGACATGTTTTTTGTCTCCATTGGGTTTCGTTGGGTTTTCCATGGTCATCATGGTGGAAAAGGGTAAATTTGTGGGTTTTGGAGAACATCAGGTAGGTTTAGGCTGGTTTTGGGATTGGATCTGTGCTTTTTGGGGATTTTCTTCCAGTTTATGGGTGATCCCTTTCTTTTTTGGGGTGTTTTTGACATGTTTTGGGGTCTCCTTTTGGGTTTTCGTTTGGTTCATGTTGGTCATCATGGTGAAAATTGTAAATTTTTGGGGGGGGGAATTTTCTTCCAGTTTTGGGGGTGATCCCGTTCTTTTTTGGGGTGTTTTTGACATGTTTTGGGGTCTCTGTTGGGTTTTGTTGGGTTCTTGTTTTTCATCATGTTGGAAAAGTTTAACTTGCGTGTTTTGGAGAAGATCAGGTAGGTTTAGTGTCGTTTTGGGGTGGATCTATGTTTTTTGGGGATTTTCTTCCAGTTTTGGGGGTGATTCCGTTCTTGTTTGGGGTGTTTTTGACTTGTTTTGGGGTCTCCGTTGGGTTTTAGTTGGATTCTCGTTGGTCGTTAAGGTAAATGGGAGTGGATTGTGGGTTTTGAAGAAGATCAGGTGAGTTTAGGGTGGTTTTGCGGGGAAATTCATAGTTTTTGGTGTTTTTTCTTCTGATTCAGTTATTTTTTGGGGTGTTTTTGATGTGTTTTGGGGTCTCCGTTGGTTTTTGTTGGGTTCTTGTTGTTCATCATGGTGAAAACGGGTAAATTGTGGGTATTGGAGAACATCAGGTAGGTTTAGGGGGACTTTTGGGGTGGATCAACGGCTTTTAGGGTTTTCTTCCAGTTTTGGGGGTGATCCCGCTTTTTTTTGTGGTGTTTTTGACGTGTTTTGGGGTTTCCGTTGTGTTTTGTTGATTTCCTAATGTGTTTTAAGTTTGTTGGGAGTGGACTTTGGGATTTGGAGAACATCAGGTAGGTTTAGTGTGGTTTTGGGGTGGATCTATGTTTTTTTGGGGTTTTCTTTCTTTTTTTAGGGGTTATCCTGTTCTTGTTTGGGGTGTTTTTGACTTGTTTTGGGGTCTCCGTTGGGTTTTAGTTGGTCCTTAAGGGAAATGGGAGTGGATTGTGGGTTTTGAAGAAGATCAGGTGAGTTTAGGGTGGTTTTGCGGGGAAATTCATAGTTTTTGGTGTTTTTTCTTCTGATTCAGTTCTTTTTTGGGGTGTTTTTGACGTGTTTTGGGGTTTCCGTTGGGTTTCGTTGAGTTCCTAATGGGTTTTATGGTGGTTGGGAGTGGACATTTGGATTTGGAGAACATCAGGTACGTTTAGAGTGGTTTTGGGATTGGATCCGTGCTTTTTGGGGTTTTCTTTGGTTTTGGGGGTGATCCTGTTCTTGTTTGGGGTGTTTTTGACGTGTTTTGGGTTCTCCGTTGGGTTTCGTTGTGTTTTCCGTGGTCATCATGGTGGAAAAGTGTAAATTGTGGGTTTTGGAGAACATCAGGTAGGTTTATGAGGACTTTTGGGGCAGATTCATGGTATTTGGGGTTTTCTTCTGTTTTTTCTAGTGATCCAGTTGGTTTTCGGCGTGTTTTTGACGTGTTTTGTGGTCTCCGTTGGGTTTCGTTGGGTTTTCCGTGGTCATCATGGTGGAAAAGTGTAAATTGTGGGTTTTGGAGAACATCAGGTAGATTTAGGGTGTTTTGGGGGTGGATCTATGGTTTTGGGGGATTTTGTTCCAGTTTTGGGGTGATCGAATTCATTTTTGGGGTGTTTCTGACGTGTTTTGGGTTCTTCGTTGGGTTTCGTTGGGTTTTCCGTTGTCATCATGGTGGAAAAGTGTAAATTGTGGGTTTTGGAGAACATCAGGTAGGTTTAGGGGGACTTTTGGGGTGGATTCATGATATATGGGGTTTTCTTCTTTTTTTTTTTTTTTTTTTTTTTTTTTTGGGGGGGGTGATCCAATTCATTTTGGGGGTGTTTTTGACGTGTTTTGGGGTCTCCATTGGGTTTCGTTGCGTTTTCCGTGGTCATCATGGTGGAAAAGGGTAAATTGTTGGTTTTGGAGAACATCAGGTAGGTTTAGGTTGGTTTTGGGATTGGATCTATGGTTTTGGGGGATTTTCTTTTGTTTTTGGGGGTGATCCCGTTCTTTTTTGGGGTGTTTTTGACGTGTTTTGGGGTCTCCGTTGGTATTCCTTGGGTTTTATGTGGTCATGGTGGTGGAAAATTGTAAATTGTGGGTTTTGGAGAACTTCAGGTAGGTTTAGGGGAATTTTGGGGTGGATTCATGGTATTTGGTCTTTTCTTCTGTTTTTTTTTTGGGTGATCCTGTTCTTTTTTGGGGTGTTTATGACGTGTTTTGGGGTCTCCGTTGGGTTTTAGTTGGGTTCTTGTTGGTCATCATGGTGGAAAAGTGTAAATTGTGGCTTTTGGAGAACATCAGGTAGGTTTAGGGGGACTTTTGGGGCAGAGTCATGTTTTTTGGTGTTTTCTTCTGTTTCTTGGGGTGGTCCCGTTCTTTTTTGGGAAGTTTTTGAGGTGTTTGGGGGTCTCCGTTGGGTTTTGTTGTGTACTCGTTGGTCATCGTGGTGGAAAATGGTAAATTGTGGGTTTTGGAGAACATCAGGTAGGTTTAGGGTGGTTTTGGGATTGGATCCGTGCTTTTTGGGGATTTTCTTCCAGTTTATGGGTGATCCCTTTATTTTTGGGGTGTTTTTGACGTGTTTTGGTGTCTCGTTTTGGGTTTTCGTTTGGTTCATGTTGGTCATCCTGGTGAAAAAGTGTAAATTGTGGCTTTTGGAGAACATCAGGTAGGTTTAGGGGGACTTTTGGTGTGGATCTATGGCTTTTGGGGTTTTCTTTCGTTTTTAGGGTTTATCCCGTTCTTGTTTTGGGTGTTTTTGACTTCTTTTGGGGTCTCCGTTGGGTTTCGTTGGGTTTTCCATAGTCATCATGTTGGAAAATTGTAAATTGTGGGTTTTGGAGATCATCAGGTAGGTTTAGGGTGGTTTTGGGGTGGATCTATGATTTTGAAGGATTTTCTTCCAATTTTGGGGGTGATCCCTTCCTTTTTTTTTTTTTTTTTTTTTTTTTTTTTTTTGACGTGTTTTGTGGTCTCCGTTGGGTTTCGTTGGGTTTTCCATGGTCATCAATGTGGAAAAGTGTAAATTGTGGGTTTTGGAGAACTTCAGGTTGGTTTAGGGGGATTTTTGGTGGGGATCTATGGCTTTTGGGATTTTCTTTCGTTGTTGGGGTTGAACCAGTTCTTTTTTGGGGTGTTTTTGACGTTTTTGGGGTCTCCGTTGGGTTTTGTTGGGTTCTCGTTGGTCGTTAAGCTAAATGGGAGTGGATTGTGGGTTTTGAAGAAGATCAGGTGAGTTTAGGGTGATTTGGGAGGGAAATGCATAGTTTTGTTTTTTTTTTCTTCTGATCCAGTTCTTTTTTGGGGTGTTTTTGACGTGTTTTGGGGTTTCCGTTGCGTTTTGTTGAGTTCCTAATGGGTTTTATGGTGGGTGGGAGTGGATTTTGGGATTTGGAGAAGATCAGGTAGGTTTAAGGGTTTTCTTGGGGTTAAATCACGTATTTTCTTCTGATCCGGTTTGCTTTTGGGGTGTTTTTGACGTGTTTTGGGTTCTCCGTTGGGTTTCATTGGGTTTTCCGTGGTCATCATGGTGGAAAAGTGTAAATTGTGGGTTTTGGAGAACATCAGGTAGGTTTATGAGGACTTTTGGGGCAGATTCATGGTATTTGGGGTTTTCTTCTGTTTTTTCTAGTGATCCAGTTGGTTTTCGGCGTGTTTTTGACGTGTTTTGTGGTCTCCGTTGGGTTTCGTTGGGTTTTCCGTGGTCATCATGGTGGAAAAGTGTAAATTGTGGGTTTTGGAGAACATCAGGTAGATTTAGGGTGTTTTGGGGGTGGATCTATGGTTTTGGGGGATTTTGTTCCAGTTTTGGGGTGATCGAATTCATTTTTGGGGTGTTTCTGATGTGTTTTGGGTTCTTCGTTGGGTTTCGTTGGGTTTTCTGTTGGCATCTTGGTGGAAAAGGGTAAATTGTGGGTTTTGGAGAACTTCAGGTAGGTTTAGGGGGACTTTTGGGGTGGATTCATGGTATTTGGGGTTTTCTTCTGTTTTTTGGGGTGATCCTGTTCTTTTTTGGGGTGTTTTTGACGTGTTTTGGGGTTGTCCGTTGGGTTTTGTTGGGTTCTCGTTGGTCATCATTGTGAAAAAGGGTAAATTGTGGGTTTTGGAGAACATCAGGTAGGCTTAGGGGGACTTTTGGGGTGGATCTATGGCATTTGGGTTTTTCTTCTGTTTTTGGGGGAGATCCTGTTCTTTTTTGTTTTGTTTTTGTTTTTGTTTTTTTTTTGACATGTTTTTTGTCTCCATTGGGTTTCGTTGGGTTTTCCATGGTCATCATGGTGGAAAAGGGTAAATTTGTGGGTTTTGGAGAACATCAGGTAGGTTTAGGCTGGTTTTGGGATTGGATCTGTGCTTTTTGGGGATTTTCTTCCAGTTTATGGGTGATCCCTTTCTTTTTTGGGGTGTTTTTGACATGTTTTGGTGTCTCCTTTTGGGTTTTCGTTTGGTTCATGTTGGTCATCATGGTGAAAATTGTAAATTTTTGGGGGGGGGAATTTTCTTCCAGTTTTGGGGGTGATCCCGTTCTTTTTTGGGGTGTTTTTGACATGTTTTGGGGTCTCTGTTGGGTTTTGTTGGGTTCTTGTTTTTCATCATGTTGGAAAAGTTTAACTTGCGTGTTTTGGAGAAGATCAGGTAGGTTTAGTGTCGTTTTGGGGTGGATCTATGTTTTTTGGGGATTTTCTTCCAGTTTTGGGGGTGATTCCGTTCTTGTTTGGGGTGTTTTTGACTTGTTTTGGGGTCTCCGTTGGGTTTTAGTTGGATTCTCGTTGGTCGTTAAGGTAAATGGGAGTGGATTGTGGGTTTTGAAGAAGATCAGGTGAGTTTAGGGTGGTTTTGCGGGGAAATTCATAGTTTTTGGTGTTTTTTCTTCTGATTCAGTTATTTTTTGGGGTGTTTTTGATGTGTTTTGGGGTCTCCGTTGGTTTTTGTTGGGTTCTTGTTGTTCATCATGGTGAAAACGGGTAAATTGTGGGTATTGGAGAACATCAGGTAGGTTTAGGGGGACTTTTGGGGTGGATCAACGGCTTTTAGGGTTTTCTTCCAGTTTTGGGGGTGATCCCGCTTTTTTTTGTGGTGTTTTTGACGTGTTTTGGGGTTTCCGTTGTGTTTTGTTGATTTCCTAATGTGTTTTAAGTTTGTTGGGAGTGGACTTTGGGATTTGGAGAACATCAGGTAGGTTTAGTGTGGTTTTGGGGTGGATCTATGTTTTTTTGGGGTTTTCTTTCTTTTTTTAGGGGTTATCCTGTTCTTGTTTGGGGTGTTTTTGACTTGTTTTGGGGTCTCCGTTGGGTTTTAGTTGGTCCTTAAGGGAAATGGGAGTGGATTGTGGGTTTTGAAGAAGATCAGGTGAGTTTAGGGTGGTTTTGCGGGGAAATTCATAGTTTTTGGTGTTTTTTCTTCTGATTCAGTTCTTTTTTGGGGTGTTTTTGACGTGTTTTGGGGTTTCCGTTGGGTTTCGTTGAGTTCCTAATGGGTTTTATGGTGGTTGGGAGTGGACATTTGGATTTGGAGAACATCAGGTACGTTTAGAGTGGTTTTGGGATTGGATCCGTGCTTTTTGGGGTTTTCTTTGGTTTTGGGGGTGATCCTGTTCTTGTTTGGGGTGTTTTTGACGTGTTTTGGGTTCTCCGTTGGGTTTCGTTGTGTTTTCCGTGGTCATCATGGTGGAAAAGTGTAAATTGTGGGTTTTGGAGAACATCAGGTAGGTTTATGAGGACTTTTGGGGCAGATTCATGGTTTTTAGGGTTTTCTTCTGTTTTTTTCTAGTGATCCAGTTGGTTTTCGGCGTGTTTTTGACGTGTTTTGTGGTCTCCGTTGGGTTTCGTTGGGTTTTCCGTGGTCATCATGGTGGAAAAGTGTAAATTGTGGGTTTTGGAGAACATCAGGTAGATTTAGGGTGTTTTGGGGGTGGATCTATGGTTTTGGGGGATTTTGTTCCAGTTTTGGGGTGATCGAATTCATTTTTGGGGTGTTTCTGATGTGTTTTGGGTTCTTCGTTGGGTTTCGTTGGGTTTTCTGTTGGCATCTTGGTGGAAAAGGGTAAATTGTGGGTTTTGGAGAACATCAGGTAGGTTTAGGGGGACTTTTGGGGTGGATTCATGGTATTTGGGGTTTTCTTCTGTTTTTTGGGGTGATCCTGTTCTTTTTTGGGGTGTTTTTGACGTGTTTTGGGGTTGTCCGTTGGGTTTTGTTGGGTTCTCGTTGGTCATCATTGTGAAAAAGGGTAAATTGTGGGTTTTGGAGAACATCAGGTAGGCTTAGGGGGACTTTTGGGGTGGATCTATGGCATTTGGGTTTTTCTTCTGTTTTTGGGGGAGATCCTGTTCTTTTTTGTTTTTTTTTTTTTTTTTTTAACATGTTTTTTGTCTCCATTGGGTTTCGTTGGGTTTTCCATGGTCATCATGGTGGAAAAGGGTAAATTTGTGGGTTTTGGAGAACATCAGGTAGGTTTAGGCTGGTTTTGGGATTGGATCTGTGCTTTTTGGGGATTTTCTTCCAGTTTATGGGTGATCCCTTTCTTTTTTGGGGTGTTTTTGACATGTTTTGGGGTCTCTGTTGGGTTTCGTTGGGTTTTCTGTTGTCATGGTGGTGGAAAAGTGTAAATTGTGGGTTTTGGAGAACTTCAGGTAGGTTTAGGCTTTTTTTGGGGTGGATCTATTTTTTGGGGGTTTTCTTTCCTTTTGGGGGGTTATCCCATTCTTTTTTGGTTTTTTTTTGACGTGTTTTGAGGTCTCCGTTTGTTTTTTTTTTTGGGTTTCCATTGGGTTTTCTGGTGGTTGGGAGTGGATTGTACATTTAGGAGAACATCAGGTAGGTTTAAGGGTTTTTTGTGTTGTTAAATCACATTTTTTCTTCTGATTCGGTTCGCTTTTGGGGTGTTTTTGACGTGTTTTGTGGTTTCCGTTGCGTTTTGTCGAGTTTTGACAAATTGACAAATCCTTGAAGTCCCTTTTGATTGCTCACAGGCTATGTGTTGCCACTCCTTCTCCTCCCAGATATAGGACGAGCAATCGGTAATAGTCTGACGGTTGAACCAAGCTGGGAAGCCTCCTTGTGATGTCCTAACCCAGGCCCTAGGAAGGCAGCAGATTTCCCTTAGAGGAGGGTCCCTTCTACATATTAGACCCTCTGTTCCGCTGATTGATAAATCACCCACAACTAAAACTCACCTTTTCTTCCTGCTGCCTGTGGTCAGGCATATACGGGGGGGTTGGCTTTTCCAACCCTGCCAATATCTCTGGTGGAGAGGGATTATAGCCTTTTCCATCCATCGATTGCCTTTCGGCCTCCAGGGCCTTATACCTGTTGCGCAGGTCTACCTGATAGTGTGATATGGTTGAGATTTTGATAAAATTGCAAACACAAACATTAAAGTGATTACTGGTATCTACCACAGCATTATCTACGACTATAGAATCACAATGACTTCTCATGCAAACACAACCTTTCCCAATATATACAAGTACAGTATCAAGGGTTTCATTAGGATGTATCTCAACGTGGCAAATATTTTGCTCAGTGTCAAGACAAATGTCTTGGGATTCCAGCGT
>NW_028181300.1:0-72500 GCF_964211825.1 Aythya ferina | reverse complement strand
CCCTATCTCTAGCCCCAGCCCTAGCCCCTAACCCTAGTTCCCGAGAACTACATCTCCCGGTATGCTCTGGGCATTCAACATGGCCTCCCGGAAGTCCCGAATCCGAAAACTACATTTCCCGGCATACTCTGGGTACGCAACATGGCCCCCCGGAAGTCCGGAGTCCTGAGAACTACATCTCCCGGCATGCTCTGGGCACACAACATGGCCTCCCAGTGCCGGAAAACTACACCTACCAGCATTCCCCGCACAGCCAGCATGGCCAATCACAGGCCGAGTGCTCGAGAACTGCATTTACCAGCACTCACTGGAACCCTCACCGCCCTTACAAAAAAAGCCTCAAGCCCTAACATCCAAAAAAACCTCGAAACCCCTACAGACCTAACCCAAACTATTTACCACACTAAACCCCTGAAGACCTATGCCTAAAACCCCCAACCCAAAATCTTAGGATGCTCAAAACCCAAACCCAACCCAAAACGTTAGGAATGCTCAAAGCCCTAGCCCAAAAACTTAGGGTGCTCCAAACCCTAACCCCAAAACATTAAGACGCAAAAAACCCTAACCCAAAAACTTAGGGTAATACACCATAAATGTTTGTTCATTGTCTTATCTGTAGCAAATAGCATAGGCTGAGTCGAGGATCTCAGTACAGTAGCATTATTATTCGAGATTACAATGGCGGGTGTCCCACAAGCAGGAGGGTGCCTACTAATTCCATACACAGTTTATACACTTTTTTTTTCTGCCGAGGACCGGGACCCTCCCCTGTTTCCCCTTTAACTGTGCTATTCAAGGTTCATAATCTAGCTGGTGCTTCACAGAAAATACACAGCTGCTGGCCTGTTACAAGTCACATTTCTTTTGAGGTTTTTACTCTTTGAGGTGGTAATGTTTCTTACGCCGTGATTTCCACCTAATTGCTGTAAGGATTCTGGTTGTCTGCGTTTTACAAGGTTGTCTGTTATAATAAATAAAAGTCCCAAATAGGATTACAATCAAAGTTTACAATTCACTGAATGAATAGAGGTAAGCAAACAGTGCTGGGTACGCCGGGAGTCTCTGCTCCACCAAGACGCGCACCAGTTATACACCAGTTACCTCCCTTAAGGGATATAGAGAAGCCCTCTCAGATACGTCCGTCCTACTTCTCCTGCATGCGGCCGGAGGTCGGTCTAATTCTGGTGCTGTTGGTGGTGGAAGCTGGGGCAACGGTGGTACTGGTGGCGATACCACAGCCACCGGAGGGGGAGCCGCCGGGGGTGGATTGTTAGGATATGGAGGTGGTAGCTTATCCAACGGCTCACGTTTATCTTCTTTTTCTTTTTCATGTTCTTCTTGTTCTTCAAATTTCTTACCTGCTTTTAGTGTAAATATTGAGGCTGGAAAAGGACCTGAAGTCTTCCTGATCCATAATCCTGCATAATCACTTTCTTCCTGGCTAAAAGGTTCCTTTGAATTAACATGGATATTTAAGGCCTGGCAAATCCAGTCTTTGAAGGATCCAAAAACAGGCCAAAAGACATGTAGTCTTAAAGGCTCCTTTGGCCATTCTGTCACACAATACTGGACCATTTTTAATTTACTTTTTCCTTTTCTGGGGTCCCTATCATTCCAATTTCGAATCGTTATTCCTAATGGACTTTCTGGTGGTATGACTGGTAATTTGCTCCCTTTCTTCTGGTCTCTGATCTTCGATTTTGTCTGACCCATCTAGGAATTTTACTCTGGCAATTCCCACAGCCCTTGGTTACCTTAGTAAGAGTGTCTTGCAGGGGGTCGAGGACCTATCACACACCCACAAATCCTATAGGAATCCCTTCGGTCCTTCACCGGCCAAGTCCCTCGCGGGAGATTGGAACTGCGGTTAGAAGACCTCCACAATCGCTTCAGAACTAAGTTCCATCTCAGTCACACTCTTACACACACAGGCAACCGAACCCCACCCAACCGAACGGTATACGCTTTAAATGCTTACGACTCCGTCATCTTCGTTCGGATCTTCACACACACAGTTACGGGCAAAATATAGTGCTGCAGCTGGCAAGGGAGCTGAAAAAAAGAATCAGAAACGTTGCTTACCTTTATTCAGGTTCAAGATGCCATTAGTTCCGACCTGACTCAAACAGCAGCCACCAAATGGTGGGGGTGCCTCTCCTAGATCAAACCAGAAATCAGGAACCAAAGCCCTCCCGGACGAGCGCCCACTTGTAATAAATGACTGGGTCCCAAATAGGATTGCAATTGAAATTTACAATTTATTAAATGAATAGAGGTAAGCAAGCAGCGCTGGGTGCGCCAGGAGTCTCTGCTCCACCAAGACGCACACAAGTTACATCAGGCGGCTGGTTTTTATGCTGCTAGGCTAATACATATTCATTACTACTTCTACAAAAGGCAGGGTTATTCTAATTAGTTCCCAGAATCCAAACCCTCCCACTGGTGCAGGCGTTATCAGTCTCCGGTGGTCCCTCTGGGGGCCGCTCGTACTGAAGGCTCGTAGTCTTCCTCCCAGGCTTTTCTCTTGTCCATCTCCTTTGTCCATCTTGGCTGGATGGCAGACACTTGCATAGTGTCCCATGCAACAGTTGTAATAGTTAGCAGTTATTCTGAAACCCCTTTGTTCTCTTATCCCCTATTGACCCGAATTGCTGGACCATTCCTTTGCAAGATTCAAGAACTATATATATTAACCACTCTGGTTTTCTCAGACTTTTCATCATATCATGCGGCCCTAGCATTGTTCCATATTGACACGAATCAGATGAACTCCTTTCACACTGTTAAGCTGTCTTATCACTGCAAGCATATCTCAATACCACCTTCCTTCCCTCTACAGGATGTAACTGCGCAAAAACAACATTTTTATTCCCACAACCTTGATCCCCTTACCCTGAAATCCTTATTCCCCTTAAACCTAACAACTCTAACCACAACCCTAACCCTTATTATCAACCCCCTAACGCTAATGACACTGACCTTAATCCAAACCCCAAACTGCCCCTAACCCCAGACAACCAACAACGAAACACACACACACAAAGATGGAAACTACAAAAAAGGCAAAACCCACGATACAGGCCCCAAATCACAAATACGCAACCAAAATGCTACAGAAAAGCCCCAGATGCAGGCCCCAAATGCTACTGCTAGGCCTCAAAAGCTCAAGATGCATCCCAAAGCAAAAATGCAGGCCCCAAACGTTACAGAAAAGCCCCCAAACCCAGGCTGCACAAGTCTACAAGCAGGCCCCAAACTGCCAACAGAAGCAGGCACCAACCACACCCAGATGCAGACCCCAACTGCCCACAAGCAGCTCCTACCCCACCACCCCCTCCCAAGAACTGGACTCCACCCAGACACTGGCCCAAGACCCGGACCCGACCCCCGCCAACCTCCCTACCCTCCCCCCGACACAGGTGTACAAGCAGCTCACAACCCGCCCCTTCAGAGACCGGTCCCACTCCCCCCACCCCCCCCAAGACACGGGATGCAGAGGTGTACAACCAACTCCCAACTCCCTCCCCCTCAAAGGGAGGCCCCAAAGACCCCCAAATGGAGGCTCCTAGAGTGAACAAACAGCTCCCAACTTCCCCAGGCACAGGCCCACCCCCCCCCCCCCCAAACACAGGCCACAGAGGTGTATAAACAGCCCAGACCCCCCTCCAAGACCATGGCCCCTATAGTGTACAAGCAGCTCCCAACCACCCACAGATGCAGGCCCCAACCCTTCTCAAAAGGGAGGCACCTAGAATGCATGAGCAACTCCCAACCAGCCTAAACATAGGTCCAAAAGTGCACAAGCAGCTCCCAACCCCCCTCAAATACAGACCCCAAAAGTGTACAAGTAGCTCCCCCCAAAGACATGACCCAAAGGTATACAACCAGTTCCCAACACCCCTGAGACACAGGCCCCAACCGCCCCCCCAGACGCAGCGACCCAAATTCTACAAGCAGCTCCCAGCCCCTGCCAGGCAGGCCCCCTACCCTATACAAGCAGTTCCCAATCCTCCCCCCCCCCCGAGGGAGGCCCCCAAGCCCCCCACAAACACAGGCCCCTACAGTGTACAGGCAGCTCCCAGCCACCCCCAGATGCTGGCCCCAAAGTTGTACAAACAGCTCCCAGCCACCCTGCAGAAACAGATTCCTACATTGTACAAGCAGTTCCCAGCCCGCTAGACACAGGCCCTGACCCCCCACACATGCAGGCCCCAAAGGTGTACAAGCAGCTCCCACCCCTCCCCCAGACGCAGGTCGCAAGCCCCCCCCCCCAAACACAGGCCCCTACAACCAGCACCCAACCCCCTACCCCCGATGCCAGGCCCAAAGGTGTAGAAGCAGCTCCAAACCTCCTCCCTCAACCCAGGCTCCAACAGTGTACAAGCACCTCCCAACCAACCCTCCCCTTCCCCCCCCCCCCCCCGCCCCCCGACAAAGGCTCCAAAGGAATACAAAGAGCTCCCACCCCTCCCCCAGATGCTGGTCTCAACCCCCCCCCCGCCCCCAGAAGCAGGCCCCAAAGGTGTAGAGTCAGCTCCCAACCCCCTCAATGCCGGCCCCAAGGGTCTACAAGCAGCTCCCCCCTTGCCCCCAGATACCGGCCCCCAGACACAGACCCCAAAAGCCTAATCACAGGCCCTGAACTCTAGAGGCAGGCTCCAAAACCCAGGACAAAGCCCCAGTGGTTCGAGACAGGGCCCAAATCCCAGACACAGGCCCCAAACGCTAAACATATGCCAAAAAAAGTATTAGTGCTGGTGCCAAATGTTACAGACAGGCCCAAAAGCCCGAGATGCTCAAGGCTGAGACGTAACTTGGCTTTCTGAATTACTGGAAAGCAGCTTTCATTCTCAGATAATTGTGTGCAGGCTAGATAGGATGGGGCTTCAGGCACCTCTTCACCTGAGGAAACACACTGCCATCAGGCACCGCTGTGCCAGACAAGCTTGTTCTGCTAGAACACCCTACTCAGATGCACTGTGGCATTCAAGTGAACTGCTTTCATGCAAATATAACGACTGATGTTACAACCCACCTTGCCTGTGGCACCTGATGAACAGAAGAGTAAGCCACCGCAGCGCTTCAAAACCATCCCTGCACGTGCCGCTCCTTGTCGCTCTCTGGCCTTATCTCATATCCTTATCCACTTCTGTGGAGAGCCTGCCACGGCACCTGCAAAGCAAGACGGACACCTTTCATAGTCACCTTGTGCTACTTGGTCGTTCTGCTCCAACCCAGCTCATGACTAGCCCCTCTTCTTACACAGCTCTTCAGAGTGCAGTTTGCTCCTTTGAGCCTGTGCGAGACACCTGTGAAAGAAAAAGAAACGCATAGGCCGATGCAGCATCCAAAGACACAGCACAACTAGGTAAGTTACTCTCATCTGCTCCCTTACCTCTGCCGCTTACCAGCCCCCGAGGCAGATGCTTCAATCTACCCTCTTCAAACAGCTACAACACCTCTAAAAGACAAAGAGGGGATGCTTAGAGGAACAGTGAGACCTACAACACAACAACTGCTACATCTGTTCCTCACTCACCTTGCCAGAGGCAGCTCTGCGTGTGGCGTCCCAGGTTGTACACTGCGTTACCTAACCCTTACCGTAACCCTTACCCTAAACCTTCTCACCCTTACCATTACCCAAATCCTTACCTTTACTTTTTCCTTACCCTTACTCTTTCCTTTAACCATAACCTTACCCTTACCCTATACCTTACTCCAACCCTTCCCCTTCCCTTCCCCTTCCCCTTACACTTAACCTAACCCTTACCCTTCTGCTTCCCCTAAAACATATCCTAACACATTCCCTTACCCTTACACTTACCCTAACCCTTTCTATTACCCTTACACTTACTCTTGCCCTAATCCTTGCTTGCACCCTTACACTTATCCTAACCCTTACCTTACCCATACTCAAACCCTTACTCTAACCCTTACCCTGACCCGTACCCTTACCCTTACCCTTAACCTAAGCCTAAACCTTAAACCTTACTTTAAAGCTTACCCTTTCTGCTACACCTACCCTTAGCCGAAATCTAAACCTTACACTTACCCTTAGCCTAACCCTCACCCTTACCATTACCCATACCCTTATTCTTACCCTTACCGTAACCCTTACCTTTACACTTACGGTTACCATTAACCTTACCCTTACCCTAACATTTATCCTTAACCTAACCCTTACCCTAAACCTTACCCCAACCCTTACCCTGACCCTTACATTAACCCTAACCCTTACCCTAAACCTTACACTTACTCTTAACCTTAACCTTACCCTTAACATTCACCTAATACTTACGCATACGTTTTCCTGACTTTAACCCTAAAACTAACCCTAACCATTACCCTAACATTTAACCTTACCCTAACCCTAACCCTTACTCTAACCCTTACCCTGACCTGTACCCTTACACTTACCCTTACCCTTATACTTACCCTAATTCTTACCCATACCCTAACACATATTTGTACCCTTAACCTTACCGTTACCCTTAACCTTACCCTTACCCTTACTCTATCTGTTACCCTTACGCTTACCCTTAACATAAACCTTACCCTTGACCTTACCCTTACCATAAGCCATACAACAACACTTACATGTACACTTACGCTTGCACTTACCCTAGCAATTACTCGTACAATTACACTTAACCTTACTATTAAGCTAACCCTAAACCTTACCCTTATCCTAACACTTACCCTTATCCTAAACCTTACCCTTTCTGCTACACTTACCCTTTGCCTAATTCTAAACCTTACCCGAACCCTCACCCTTACCTAAATCTAACTAAAATCTAACCATTACCCTAACCCCTCACCCTTACAATATACATATTTTTACCCTTTACCTAAACCTTTACCCCAACCCTTACCTTGACCCTTACATTAACCCTAATCCTTACACTAAACCTTAAACTTACTCTTAACCTTAACCTTAGTTGTAACCTAATACTTACTCTTACGTTTCCCTCACCCTAACCCTAAAATTAACCCTAACCATTACCCTAACACTTACCCTTACCCTAACCCTTACTCTAACCCTTACAATTACCCATACTTTTACACATACCCTTACACTTACCCTTACTCTTAAACTTACACTAACCCTTACCCTTAACTAAATCTAACCCTTACACTAAACATCATCCTTACCCTTACCATTATCCCTTCTCTTACCCTTATCCTAAACATTTCCCAAACCCTTACCCTTACATTAAACCTAACCCTTACCATAACTCTTAACCTTATCCTTAAACTTAACCTAATACTTACCCTTCCGTTTCCCTCACCCTAAACCTAAAATTAGCCTAACCATTACCCTAGCACTTACCCTTACTCTAACCCTTACCATGAACTTAAGTGTAAGTGTTAGGATAACGGTAACCTTAAGGGTGACCCTTAAGCTGATCCTTAATGTTTATGGTTAGGTTAAGAGTAATTGTACGAGTAATTACTAGGATAAGTGTAAGCGTAAGTGTACATGTAAGTGTTGATGTATGGCTTATGGTAAGGGTAAGGTAAAGGGTAAGGTTTATGTTAAGGGAAAGTGTAAGAGTAACGGATAGAATAAGGGTAAGTGTAACGGTTAAGTGTTAGGGTAATGGTTAGGGTTAATTTTAGGATTAGGGTGAGAAAAATGTAAGGTTAAGTACTAGCTTAAGGTTAAGGGTAAGGTTAAGGTTAAGAGTAAGTGTAAGGTTTAGGTTAAGGGTTATGGTTAATGTAAGGTTCAGGGAAAGGTTTGGGGTAAGGTTTAGGGTTAGGTTCAGCTTAAGGGTAAGGGTTGGGGTAAGGTTAAGGGTGTGGATAAGGATAAGTGTAAGGGATAGGGTAAGGGTAAGGGTTAGCGTAAGGGTAAGATTAATGGTAAGGTTTATGTTAAGGGTAAGCGTAAGGGTAACGGATAGAGTAAGGGTAAGGGTAACGGTAAGGTTAAGGGTACAAATATGTGTTAGGGTATGGGTTATGGTATGGGTAAGAGTTAGGGTAATGTAAGGGTAAGGGTGAGTGTAAGGGTATGGGTCAGGGTAAGGGTTAGAGTAAGGGTTAGGGTTAGGGTAAGGGTAAGTGTTAGAATAATGGTTAGGGTTAATTTTAGGGTTAGGGTGAGGGAAACGTAAGGGTAAGTATTGGGTTAAGGTAAGGGTAAGTGTAAGGTTTAGATTTAGGCTAATGGTAAATGTAGCAGAAAGGGTAAGGTTTACGATAAGGGTAAGTGTTAGGGTAAGGGTAAGGTTTAGGGTAACATAAAGGGTAAGGATTACGGTAAGGGTAAGGGTACGGGTAGAATTTGTTAGAATATGGCTTATGGTAAGGGTAAGGTTTAGGGTAAGAGTAAGTGTAAGTGTATGTGTAAGGGTACGGGTCATTGTAAGGGTTAGAGTAAGGGTTAGGGTAAGGGTAGGTGTTAGGGTAATGGTTAGGGTTAATTTTAGGGTTAGGGTGAGGGAAACGGAAGGGTAAGTATTAGGTTAAGGTTAAGGGTAAGGTTAAGGTTAAGAGTAAGTGTAAGTTTTAGGGTAAGGGTAAGGGTTAATGTAAGGGTCAGGGTAAGGGTTAAGGTAAGGTTTAGGGTTAGAGTTAGGTTAAGGTTAAGTTTTAGGGTAAGGGTAAGTTATATGTATAAGGATAAGTGTAAGGGTAAGTGTTAGGGTAAGTGTAAGGATAAGGATAAGTGTACAAGTCAGGGTAAGGTTTAGAGTTAGGATTAGGGTTTGGGTTAGGGTAAGGGTAAGTGTTAGGGTAATGGTTAGCGTTAATTTTAGGTGTATGGTGATGGATAAGAAAGGGTAAGTAGTAGGTTAAGGTTAAGCGTAAGGTTAAGGTTAAGAGTAAGTGTAAGTTTTAGGGTACGGTTTAGGGTTAATGTAAGGGTCAGGGTAAGTGTTTGAGTAAGATTTAGGGTTAGGGTAAGAGTAAGTATATGGGTAATGGTAAGGGTAAGTGTTAGGGTTAGGGTAAGTGTAAGGTTTAGATTTAGGCTAAGGGTAAGTGTAGCAGAAAGGGTAAGGGTTACGGTAAGTGTAAGTGTAAGGATAAGGTTAAGGTTTAGGCTTACGTTAAGGGTAAGGGTAATGCTTTGGTAAGGGTAAGAGTAAGGGTAAAGGTAAGGGTTACGGTAAGGGTAAGGGTACTGGTAGAAGTATGTGTTAGAGTACGGCTTATGGTAAGGGTACAAGTAGCTCCCCCCCCAGAGACAGGACCCAAAGGTGTACAACCAGTTCCCAACACCCCTGAGACACAGGCCCCAACCGCCCCCCCAGACACAGCGACCCAAATTCTACAAGCAGCTCCCAACCCCTGCCAGGCAGGCCCCCTACCCTATACAAGCAGCTCCCAACCCTCCCCCCCCCCCCCGAGGGAGGCCCCCAAGGCCCCCACAAACACAGGCCCCTACAGTGTACAGGCAGCTCCCAGCCACCCCCAGATGCTGGCCCCAAAGTTGTACAAACAGCTCCCAGCCACCCTGCAGAAACAGATTCCTACATTGTACAAGCAGTTCCCAGCCCGCTAGACACAGGCCCTGACCCCCCACACATGCAGGCCCCAAAGGTGTACAAGCAGCTCCCACCCCTCCCCCAGACGCAGGTCCCAAGCCCCCCCCCCAAACACAGGCCCCTACAACCAGCACCCAACCCCCTACCCCCGATGCCAGGCCCAAAGGTGTAGAAGCAGCTCCAAACCTCCTCCCTCAACCCAGGCTCCAACAGTGTACAAGCACCTCCCAACCAACCCTCCCCTTCCCCCCAGCCCCCCGACACAAGCTCCAAAGGAATACAAAGAGCTCCCACCCCTCCCCCAGATGCAGGTCTCAACCCTCCCCCCCCACCCAAAAGCAGGCCCCAAAGGTGTAGAGTCAGCTCCCAACCCCCTCAATGCCGGCCCCAAGGGTCTACAAGCAGCTCCCCCCTTGCCCCCAGATACCGGCCCCCAGACACAGACCCCAAAAGCCTAATCACAGGCCCTGAACTCTAGAGGCAGGCTCCAAAACCCAGGACAAAGCCCCAGTGGTTCGAGACAGGGCCCAAATCCCAGACACAGGCCCCAAACGCTAAACATATGCCAAAAAAAGTATTAGTGCTGGTGCCAAATGTTACAGACAGGCCCAAAAGCCCGAGATGCTCAAGGCTGAGACGCAACTTGGTTTTCTGAATTACTGGAAAGCAGCTTTCATTCTCAGATAATTGTATGCAGGCTGATTAAGGAGGTATTGGGGAGGCAAGGACAATCCCCAGACAAGGACTGTATATCTCGAAACAAGACACTGGAACTCATGATAAGGAAGCGGCAGGCGGACAGAGAAACGAATGTAAGGACTATAACTCTCGAAACTGGACATTGGAATTCATTATAAAGATACAACAAACGGGAGAATTGGCAACAACCAGCTCTTGCAATTAAGAAACATGCCAATTCAGCAGATTCCTGACCAAAGGTGAAAAGTACACTGTGAGGAAGACTCGGGGTCTTCCTCCCAAAGACCCCTGCCCACGTCCCAAAGACCCCTGCCCACAATTCTTGGAAGGCTCTGCGCAGGCGCAAGGTGCCAAAAGGCTAATTAGCATGAGAAGCGAGGGAAGGCGGGGATAGGTAATGCATATGTATAGGTGCTTGTAGAATATTGATAGATTGATTGTATAAATTCAAGACTGCTTTCTGCTTTGGGTATGCACGATAGGTGGAGAGATCCCCCGTGCATCCAGCGCTGCAATAAAGAATATACCACTTAAAGGAATTTCGGCTTCGATCTTTGAATCAATTTGGCGACCCAGATGGGACAACCTCTCTGCCGGACTGCAGGACCTGCTGAGAACAGGACTCCCTAGGGTACCCCCGGGATTTCCCGGAGGGACTCCTCGACTCACCGGATCACTGCGGAGGCAGACAAGGACCCCATCATTGTAAGTGAGTATATTCTTTATTCTGGTTTGGTTTTCTGGTAGACCGGTCATCTGGAACTGTCTGTAAGTCAGAAGGTGATCTTCTGCGAGGCAGTGTTTGGTATATACTTTGTGGTTAGCACCATAAGTACATGTTTGGGGACCTTAAGGAAGGAGCTCGCTTTAAGGTCCATCTGGAATTGTGTTGTCTATTTCGGTTTTCTGACTCATGGAGTATGGTATTTAACTCTGGTTATTGTTACTGCGATTTTGGCTATTTTCCTGGTGGTAATAGTAGGTTCGTGGCATTGTTATAAGAAAGATATCATTACGGTGTTACACAGTTCAGTTTTCTGACTTATCGCATGTGGAATTTGACTCTGACTATTGTTACTGTGATTTTGGCAATATTGCTGGTAATAGTAGTTTTGTGGCATCGCTACTGAAAGATATTGCGTGCCTGTATTTTTGTGAGTGATACGTTTTGTGATACGCTTTTGGAAGTAACATGTGTATTCTGAAAGTGTAAACTGGAAACTGGGGGGGCAAACAAGCAGTGAAATTTTAAAGAAAAGTGCGTTAGGATGTGTTTTAAGTCACTGGAAGGATATTGGAGGATCTGCCGGTGGAAGTGTGAACAGGAAAACATTGATAAAATATCGTAATCAGTGGTGGCCGCTTTATAAGCTGGAATGTGGAGAAAAGTGGCCCCTAAATGGAACTTTAAACTATAATATTTTGCTACAGTTAATGTTGTTTTTTGAGAAGCAGAACAGGATGAAATGTTGTATACTGATGTTTCAGCATCTTGGTGGGAAAAGGTACGGAATTAAGTTGGCCCCTGACTGAACCTTTGATGTTGGCATTAGAGAAGTACAGGCTGGAGAAAGATAAAGGAAGTGTTAAAAGGGTTGTTGAAAGTGTTAAAGGTGTTTGAAGTTGAATGAGCAGGGAAAGAGGATGTAGGAATGTTAATAGTTCTGCCTCTGCCCGAGGCAGAGATCTTAAAATCATGGGTGTTAGCCCTTTAGGGCAAAGGGACCATGATCAGTCCGAGAGAGTTGTCACAGAAACAGAAAAGAGGTACACTCTTAAAACAACCTGAGTTCATGTGCGAGCTCAGATTGCTGATGGGACCGTTCAGGGAACTGTGGACAATTGCATTCCCCTGACCGACCCCCACTAAGACCCGAATCATCCTGAAAATTATGAACGGTTAAGTAAATACTAAAACCTGGATGAATTGGGAATTGAGAATATGCTTCCAACAAGGTCTAAAAGAAAGCCCTATGGAATTTTTGGACCAACTCTGAAATGTAATGAAAATAAATAAATAAATAAAACAAAACGGTTTGGACCTGGCTTTGGAGGACAAATTGACTAGCCTTTTCCTAGGGTAATCAACCCCTGATTTCAACAGGAATAACGGGGACCTGGGGAATCTACCCTAGCGGATCCTCCACTGGTTATAATGAAGCTAGGGGAGGAATGGAAGTGAAATTTCTTATTGCTATGGGGCAACGTATTCAGTTCTAAATCAAGCATTATTTCCTTCACAGAATTATTATGTTAGGGTAAAAGGTGTGTCGTGGTTTAACCCGGCCGGCAGCTAAACACCACGCAGCTGTTCGCTCACCCTCCCCCTCCCTCTCTGGGACGGGGGAGAGAAATGGAAAGTGAAGCCCGTGAGTTTAAATAAAGACAGTTTAATAAGACAAAATAATAATAATAATAATAATAATAATAATAATAATAATAATAATAATAATAATAATAATAATAATAATACAATGATGATAATAGTACCACTACTAATAATGTGTACAAACAAGTGATGCACAATGCAATTGCTCACCACCCGCTGACCGATGCCCAGCCTAACCCCGAGCAGTCCGGCCCCCTCCTCCTGGCTTGCCACCCCTATGTATTGTTTAGCCTGACGTCAGATGCTATGGAATACCCCTTTGGCTAGTTTGGGTCACCTGTCCTGGGTCTGTCCCCTCCCAGCTCTTACTGCACCCCCAGCCTGCCTGTTGGCAGGACAGAGCAAGAAGCTGAGATGTCCTTGGCTTGGTATAAGCATTGCTCTGCAACAATTAAAACATCGGGGTGTTATCAGCACTCTTCTCATCCTAAGCCAAAACATAGCATTCTCCCAGCTACTAGGAAGAAAATTAACTCTGTTCTAACTGAAACCAGGACAAGGTGTAACCGAAAAGGCTTATTTTTGTGAACCTTTGAAGTACAAGTTAGGGAAACAATGGGGCATACACAGATTTTTATCTATGCCTAGCTCCTCATGGGCACTCTTAGGTAGAGATTTATTAGAGCAAGTAGGAGCAGAAATTGTCTTTGAAAAGGGGAAAATGGAATTAAGAACAGGAGAAGAACAACTAATAAATGTGTTAAGCTTGGCACTAATACAAACTGACCCTAAAAGTGAAATACATTTAGAGATCACAGATCAAGTATGTCCAGGAGTTTGGGCTACCGAAGTCCCTGGAAGAGCTAAAAATGTGACCTTAATGATTATTAAATTAAAGCCAGGAGAGAAACCCGTTAAGGTTAAGTAATATCCTTTGAGGATAGAAGATAGGAAAGGAATTAAAGAGATAATTGATCAATTTTTACAGTATGGATTATTGATTGAATGCGAATCAGAATACAATGCACCCATATTGCCAATTAAAAAGGCAGATGAAAAAGCTATAGGCTAGTTCCGGATTTGAGGGCCATAAATAAAATCACTGAGGATATACATCCAGTAGTGGCAAACCCTTATACTTTGCTGACTAAATTAAAGAATAGTCAAGTCTGGTTTACCGTACTGGATTTAAAAGATGCCTTCTTCTGCCTAGGCTTAGCCACAGAAAGCCAAAACCTATTCGCCTTTGAATGGGAAAATCCCGATTCAGGCAGAAAGACGCAGCTTACGTGGACATTACTACCTCAAGGATTCAAGAATAGCCCCACTATTTTTGGAAACCAATTAGCAAGGGAACTCGAAACATGGATACCTCCGGACACTGAAGGTGCTTTGTTACAATATGTAGTATGTAGATGATCTCTTAATAGCTACCGAGACTAAAGGGAGTTGTATTCAATGGACTATAAGTCGTCTTAATTTTCTGGGTTTAAATGGATATCAAGTCTCTTGACAGAAAGTCCAGCTGGCTCAACAAAGTGTGACCTATCTGGGATTTGACATTTCGGAAGGACAACGAGAACTAGGAACTGAACATAAGGAAGTCATTTGCCGGACTCCAGAACCTCAAATGGTAAAGGAGCTACAAACCTTTTTAGGAATGACAGATTGGTGTCGCCTTTGGATTTATAATTATGGACTATTGGTAAAGCCTCTATGTGAATTGATAAAGATTAACCAGTCAAAGTTAGTCTGGACTGGAGAAGCACAAAAAGTCTTTAAACAACTTAAACAAGAATTGATGATTTTGAAATATCAAGCAATATTGGTAGAACAGGACGACGTGGAGATTGTGATAATTCATATTGTGAATCTAGCCTCTTTTCTTAGTGATGCTCCGGCACAAGCTGTGATTCACAATTGTTTAGAAACTCTAGAGACTGTGTATTCCAGCCGACCAGACCTTAAGGAGGAGCCCATGGAAGATGCGGAAGACACTTGGTTCACGGATGGGAGCAGTTTTGTTACGCAAAGACAACGTAAAGCTGGATATGCTATAACAACTACTCAGCAGGTAGTCGAGTCTAAGCCTTTACCCCCTGGAACATCAGCTCAAAAGGCGGAGATAGTTGCTCTCACGAGAGCATTGGAACTGGCAGCGGGAAAAAGGGTAAATATTTGGACAGATTCTAAATATACATTCGGCGTGGTACATGCTCATGGAGCAATTTGGAAAGAATATGGATTGCTGACCGCTCAGTGAAAACACAACGTATGCTGAAGAAATTTTAAAATTGTTAGAGGCTGTAAAACAACCAGAAAAGGTAGCTATCATGCATTGTCAGGGACACCAAAAGGGGAACACCGATTTTGAAATTGGAAAATCGATTGGCAGAGGCTAAGCAGGCAGCTGAAATAACTGAGGTGAAGGCATTGTCTTTGATACCAGACGGTAAAATCCAAACTATATGCAAATTATACAAAAGAAGACTTAAAATTAATTGAAGATTTGAAAGGTAAAATGAAACCAGATGGATGAGTATATTTAAAAGATAACCCCATAGTAATACCCTCTAGTTTGACATGGCCCATAGTTCTTACAGAACACAATAAAACGCACTGGGGAGCTGGCACACTGCATAAGAGCCCGAGTCAGACATTAGTGGGACGATATGATAAAACAAGTAACTCAACAATGTAGCATTTGCTTACACAATAACCCCAATACCAAGAATAGAATAAAATTTGGAATAATCGGTAAAGGAAATTATTTGGGGCAACAGTGGCAAATTGATTTTTCAGAACTCCCTAGAAAAGGGGGGTATCATTATTTACTGGTTCTGACTGACACGTTTTCAGGAAGGCCTGAAGCCTTTCCCTGTCGAACAACCAAAGCAAGAGAAGTGGTTAAAGTCTTGTTAAATGAAATAATACCATGCTTTGGGATTCTAGTAGCAATGTCTTCTGATAGAGTTTCACATTTTTGTGCACAAGTGGTAGAACAGATAAGTAAGATTCTAAAGATAGATTGGCAACTGCATACTCCTTATAGACCACAGGCAAGTGGACAGGTAGAAAAAATGAACCATTTAATTAAACAATAAATAGCTAAAATTGGATAAGAAGCTAATTTGTCATGGCCTCAATCCCTCCCTTTAGCATTACTTGGAATTAGAGTTAAACCTAGAATAAAAGGAAATTTGAGTCCCTTCAAAATCTTATATGGAAGGCCATAGCAATTTCTATTTAGTGGAGAGGACCTAACGCAGTTAGGATCAGAATATTTATATGCTTATATAACTGAACTTCAGAAACAATTAAATAAAGTACATACATTTGTTTTAGGGACCAGGGCTAGAGGGTTGGATCAACCAATCCACCCCTTTAAGCTCGGGGATTATATATATATAAAGACTTTTTCAGGACAACCCGTGCAGGAAAAATGGAAGGAAAGTGGATGGGAGCATACCAAGTATTACTGACAACACACACCGCCATTAAGATTAAGAAGCAAGCAGCTTGGATCCACAATTCAAGGGTGAAGAAGGCCCCGGCGAGGATATGGACCACCACTCCAATTGGACCAACAAAATTACGGTTTTCCAGATCCTAATGATTGCAGGGGTGCGGTTCTCGGATTTGGGGTGGGCAACTTGGGATGAGAACTTACACCTGACCTTAATACAAACAATTTCTCAAGTAACTAATAAGACGAACTGTTGGGTATGCACCCATCTGCCACAGCATGGGAATAAGGGTGTATCGTTAATTGGGATTCCCTTGCCTGCAAACTTATCTTGGACTAATTTGTGGGAAAACACGTCTTGGGGTCGAAAATATTAAGCAGTTTTGGAACTAGAAGTGAGTAGCTTCATGCCGTTAGAATCCTATTATGTATGTGTACAAAGGTGTAACCTGCCTAAGGGTATAGGAAAACAGCATTGTATAAATACGGATACTACTTATGTGGGAAATCAGACATCTTGTAATTGAACAATTGATATTAGTACGACTAGCGGCTGGGCAAATTCAACCAGCTGGACGGTTCCAGAAGGAAAAGGGTGGTATTGGCTATGCAATGATACAGCCCGTAAGGTCTTGCCTGAGAATTGGAAGGGAACTTGCACTCTTGGAGCGGTAGTCCCCAATATGACAGTACATGATGTAGTGCCTCGAGGTTACTTGAGAAATCATATCCGGAGAATCAGATGAAAAATTAACAATCCATTGGTAGAGAGACACACCCCTTTTCATAGTTTTTTGCGATGGTTTATCCCATGGTTAGGAGTGAGTGAATTGGAAAAGGCAATAGTTAATATTTCTGCAATTATAGAGAAGTTAGAAAACAAAATTTTGGATGCTATAAAGGCTCAACAAGAAGAGATATCTAGTTTATCACAGGTAGTATTCCAAAATCGGATGGCCCTAGACTTGTTACTGGCCACTCAAGGGGGAGTCTGTACAGTAATAAACACAAGTTGTTGTATGTATGTAGATCAGAGTGGAAGGATCTCTACCGACCTGGAAGAAATATGGAAGCAGACAAGGATCCTACATGAGATCAGTAAAGATGATCTTTCGTGGAGTTTTAGTGAACTATGGAATAAGTTAACCTCCTGGTTGCCCAATTTCCAATGGTTGAAACAAGTATTCATTGCTCTAATCGTATTAGTAGTGTTAGGAATATTTGTGTGCATGTTGTTTAGATGCCTGCTTTGTTGTGTTACTGTAAATAAAGAAAGTATCTGATGCAAAAGAATTTGCATGGGAAAAGAAAAGGGGGGATTGATTAAGGAGGTATTGGGGAGGCAAGGACAATCCCCAGACAAGGACTGTATATCTCGAAACAAGACACTGGAACTCATGATAAGCAAGCGGCAGGCGGACAGAGAAACGAATGTAAGGACTATAACTCTCGAAACTGGACATTGGAATTCATTATAAAGATACAACAAACGGGAGAATTGGCAACAACCAGCTCTTGCAATTAAGAAACATGCCAATTCAGCAGATTCCTGACCAAAGGTGAAAAGTACACTGTGAGGAAGACTCGGGGTCTTCCTCCCAAAGACCCCTGCCCACGTCCCAAAGACCCCTGCCCACAATTCTTGGAAGGCTCTGCGCAGGCGCAAGGTGCCAAAAGGCTAATTAGCATGAGAAGCGAGGGAAGGCGGGGATAGGTAATGCATATGTATAGGTGCTTGTAGAATATTGATAGATTGATTGTATAAATTCAAGACTGCTTTCTGCTTTGGGTATGCACGATAGGTGGAGAGATCCCCCGTGCATCCAGCGCTGCAATAAAGAATATACCACTTAAAGGAATTTCGGCTTCGATCTTTGAATCAATTTGGCGACCCAGATGGGACAACCTCTCTGCCGGACTGCAGGACCTGCTGAGAACAGGACTCCCTAGGGTACCCCCGGGATTTCCCGGAGGGACTCCTCGACTCACCGGATCACTGCGGAGGCAGACAAGGACCCCATCATTGTAAGTGAGTATATTCTTTATTCTGGTTTGGTTTTCTGGTAGACCGGTCATCTGGAACTGTCTGTAAGTCAGAAGGTGATCTTCTGCGAGGCAGTGTTTGGTATATACTTTGTGGTTAGCACCATAAGTACATGTTTGGGGACCTTAAGGAAGGAGCTCGCTTTAAGGTCCATCTGGAATTGTGTTGTCTATTTCGGTTTTCTGACTCATGGAGTATGGTATTTAACTCTGGTTATTGTTACTGCGATTTTGGCTATTTTCCTGGTGGTAATAGTAGGTTCGTGGCATTGTTATAAGAAAGATATCGTTACGGTGTTACACAGTTCGGTTTTCTGACTTATCGCATGTGGAATTTGACTCTGACTATTGTTACTGTGATTTTGGCAATATTGCTGGTAATAGTAGTTTTGTGACATCGCTACTGAAAGATATTGCGTGCCCGTATTTTTGTGAGTGATACGTTTTGTGATACGCTTTTGTAAGTAACGTGTGTATTCTGAAAGTGTAAACTGGAAACTGGGGGGGCAAACAAGCAGTGACATTTTAAAGAAAAGTGTGTTAGGATGTGTTTTAAGTCACTGGAAAGATATTGGAGGATCTGCCGGTGGAAGTGTGAACAGGAAAACATTGATAAAATATCGTAATCAGTGGTGGCCGCTTTATAAGCTGGAATGTGGAGAAAAGTGGCCCCTAAATGGAACTTTAAACTATAATATTTTGCTACAGTTAATGTTGTTTTTTGAGAAGCAGAACAGGATGAAATGTTGTATACTGATGTTTCAGCATCTTGGTGGGAAAAGGTACGGAATTAAGTTGGCCCCTGACTGAACCTTTGATGTTGGCATTAGAGAAGTACAGGCTGGAGAAAGATAAAGGAAGTGTTAAAAGGGTTGTTGAAAGTGTTAAAGGTGTTTGAAGTTGAATGAGCAGGGAAAGAGGATGTAGGAATGTTAATAGTTCTGCCTCTGCCCGAGGCAGAGATCTTAAAATCATGGGTGTTAGCCCTTTAGGGCAAAGGGACCATGATCGGTCCGAGAGAGTTGTCACAGAAACAGAAAAGAGGTACACTCTTAAAACAACCTGAGTTCATGTGCGAGCTCAGATTGCTGATGGGACCGTTCAGGGAACTGTGGACAATTGCATTCCCCTGACCGACCCCCACTAAGACCCGAATCATCCTGAAAATTATGAACGGTTAAGTAAATACTAAAACCTGGATGAATTGGGAATTGAGAATATGCTTCCAACAAGGTCTAAAAGAAAGCCCTATGGAATTTTTGGACCAACTCTGAAATGTAATGAAAATAAATAAATAAATAAAACAAAACGGTTTGGACCTGGCTTTGGAGGACAAATTGACTAGCCTTTTCCTAGGGTAATCAACCCCTGATTTCAACAGGAATAACGGGGACCTGGGGAATCTACCCTAGCGGATCCTCCACTGGTTATAATGAAGCTAGGGGAGGAATGGAAGTGAAATTTCTTATTGCTATGGGGCAACGTATTCAGTTCTAAATCAAGCATTATTTCCTTCACAGAATTATTATGTTAGGGTAAAAGGTGTGTCGTGGTTTAACCCGGCCGGCAGCTAAACACCACGCAGCTGTTCGCTCACCCTCCCCCTCCCTCTCTGGGACGGGGGAGAGAAATGGAAAGTGAAGCCCGTGAGTTTAAATAAAGACAGTTTAATAAGACAAAATAATAATAATAATAATAATAATAATAATAATAATAATAATAATAATAATAATAATACAATGATGATAATAGTACCACTACTAATAATGTGTACAAACAAGTGATGCACAATGCAATTGCTCACCACCCGCTGACCGATGCCCAGCCTAACCCCGAGCAGTCCGGCCCCCTCCTCCTGGCTTGCCACCCCTATGTATTGTTTAGCCTGACGTCAGATGCTATGGAATACCCCTTTGGCTAGTTTGGGTCACCTGTCCTGGGTCTGTCCCCTCCCAGCTCTTACTGCACCCCCAGCCTGCCTGTTGGCAGGACAGAGCAAGAAGCTGAGATGTCCTTGGCTTGGTATAAGCATTGCTCTGCAACAATTGAAACATCGGGGTGTTATCAGCACTCTTCTCATCCTAAGCCAAAACATAGCATTCTCCCAGCTACTAGGAAGAAAATTAACTCTGTTCTAACTGAAACCAGGACAAGGTGTAACCGAAAAGGCTTATTTTTGTGAACCTTTGAAGTACAAGTTAGGGAAACAATGGGGCATACACAGATTTTTATCTATGCCTAGCTCCTCATGGGCACTCTTAGGTAGAGATTTATTAGAGCAAGTAGGAGCAGAAATTGTCTTTGAAAAGGGGAAAATGGAATTAAGAACAGGAGAAGAACAACTAATAAATGTGTTAAGCTTGGCACTAATACAAACTGACCCTAAAAGTGAAATACATTTAGAGATCACAGATCAAGTATGTCCAGGAGTTTGGGCTACCGAAGTCCCTGGAAGAGCTAAAAATGTGACCTTAATGATTATTAAATTAAAGCCAGGAGAGAAACCCGTTAAGGTTAAGTAATATCCTTTGAGGATAGAAGATAGGAAAGGAATTAAAGAGATAATTGATCAATTTTTACAGTATGGATTATTGATTGAATGCGAATCAGAATACAATGCACCCATATTGCCAATTAAAAAGGCAGATGAAAAAGCTATAGGCTAGTTCCGGATATGAGGGCCATAAATAAAATCACTGAGGATATACATCCAGTAGTGGCAAACTCTTATACTTTGCTGACTAAATTAAAGAATAGTCAAGTTTCGTTTACCATACTGGATTTAAAAGATGCCTTCTTCTGCCTAGGCTTAGCCACAGAAAGCCAAAACCTATTCGCCTTTGAATGGGAAAATCCCGATTCAGGCAGAAAGACGCAGCTTACGTGGACATTACTACCTCAAGGATTCAAGAATAGCCCCACTATTTTTGGAAACCAATTAGCAAGGGAACTCGAAACATGGATACCTCCGGACACTGAAGGTGCTTTGTTACAATATGTAGTATGTAGATGATCTCTTAATAGCTACCGAGACTAAAGGGAGTTGTATTCAATGGACTATAAGTCGTCTTAATTTTCTGGGTTTAAATGGATATCAAGTCTCTTGACAGAAAGTCCAGCTGGCTCAACAAAGTGTGACCTATCTGGGATTTGACATTTCGGAAGGACAACGAGAACTAGGAACTGAACATAAGGAAGTCATTTGCCGGACTCCAGAACCTCAAATGGTAAAGGAGCTACAAACCTTTTTAGGAATGACAGATTGGTGTCGCCTTTGGATTTATAATTATGGACTATTGGTAAAGCCTCTATGTGAATTGATAAAGATTAACCAGTCAAAGTTAGTCTGGACTGGAGAAGCACAAAAAGTCTTTAAACAACTTAAACAAGAATTGATGATTTTGAAATATCAAGCAATATTGGTAGAACAGGACGACGTGGAGATTGTGATAATTCATATTGTGAATCTAGCCTCTTTTCTTAGTGATGCTCCGGCACAAGCTGTGATTCACAATTGTTTAGAAACTCTAGAGACTGTGTATTCCAGCCGACCAGACCTTAAGGAGGAGCCCATGGAAGATGCGGAAGACACTTGGTTCACGGATGGGAGCAGTTTTGTTACGCAAAGACAACGTAAAGCTGGATATGCTATAACAACTACTCAGCAGGTAGTCGAGTCTAAGCCTTTACCCCCTGGAACATCAGCTCAAAAGGCGGAGATAGTTGCTCTCACGAGAGCATTGGAACTGGCAGCGGGAAAAAGGGTAAATATTTGGACAGATTCTAAATATACATTCGGCGTGGTACATGCTCATGGAGCAATTTGGAAAGAATATGGATTGCTGACCGCTCAGTGAAAACACAACGTATGCTGAAGAAATTTTAAAATTGTTAGAGGCTGTAAAACAACCAGAAAAGGTAGCTATCATGCATTGTCAGGGACACCAAAAGGGGAACACCGATTTTGAAATTGGAAAATCGATTGGCAGAGGCTAAGCAGGCAGCTGAAATAACTGAGGTGAAGGCATTGTCTTTGATACCAGACGGTAAAATCCAAACTATATGCAAATTATACAAAAGAAGACTTAAAATTAATTGAAGATTTGAAAGGTAAAATGAAACCAGATGGATGAGTATATTTAAAAGATAACCCCATAGTAATACCCTCTAGTTTGACATGGCCCATAGTTCTTACAGAACACAATAAAACGCACTGGGGAGCTGGCACACTGCATAAGAGCCCGAGTCAGACATTAGTGGGACGATATGATAAAACAAGTAACTCAACAATGTAGCATTTGCTTACACAATAACCCCAATACCAAGAATAGAATAAAATTTGGAATAATCGGTAAAGGAAATTATTTGGGGCAACAGTGGCAAATTGATTTTTCAGAACTCCCTAGAAAAGGGGGGTATCATTATTTACTGGTTCTGACTGACACGTTTTCAGGAAGGCCTGAAGCCTTTCCCTGTCGAACAACCAAAGCAAGAGAAGTGGTTAAAGTCTTGTTAAATGAAATAATACCATGCTTTGGGATTCTAGTAGCAATGTCTTCTGATAGAGTTTCACATTTTTGTGCACAAGTGGTAGACCAGATAAGTAAGATTCTAAAGATAGATTGGCAACTGCATACTCCTTATAGACCACAGGCAAGTGGACAGGTAGAAAAAATGAACCATTTAATTAAACAATAAATAGCTAAAATTGGATAAGAAGCTAATTTGTCATGGCCTCAATCCCTCCCTTTAGCATTACTTGGAATTAGAGTTAAACCTAGAATAAAAGGAAATTTGAGTCCCTTCAAAATCTTATATGGAAGGCCATAGCAATTTCTATTTAGCGGAGAGGACCTAACGCAGTTAGGATCAGAATATTTATATGCTTATATAACTGAACTTCAGAAACAATTAAATAAAGTACATACATTTGTTTTAGGGACCAGGGCTAGAGGGTTGGATCAACCAATCCACCCCTTTAAGCTCGGGGATTATATATATATAAAGACTTTTTCAGGACAACCCGTGCAGGAAAAATGGAAGGAAAGTGGATGGGAGCATACCAAGTATTACTGACAACACACACCGCCATTAAGATTAAGAAGCAAGCAGCTTGGATCCACAATTCAAGGGTGAAGAAGGCCCCGGCGAGGATATGGACCACCACTCCAATTGGACCAACAAAATTACGGTTTTCCAGATCCTAATGATTGCAGGGGTGCGGTTCTCGGATTTGGGGTGGGCAACTTGGGATGAGAACTTACACCTGACCTTAATACAAACAATTTCTCAAATAACTAATAAGACGAACTGTTGGGTATGCACCCATCTGCCACAGCATGGGAATAAGGGTGTATCGTTAATTGGGATTCCCTTGCCTGCAAACTTATCTTGGACTAATTTGTGGGAAAACACGTCTTGGGGTCGAAAATATTAAGCAGTTTTGGAACTAGAAGTGAGTAGCTTCATGCCGTTAGAATCCTATTATGTATGTGTACAAAGGTGTAACCCGCCTAAGGGTATAGGAAAACAGCATTGTATAAATACGGATACTACTTATGTGGGAAATCAGACATCTTGTAATTGAACAATTGATATTAGTACGACTAGCGGCTGGGCAAATTCAACCAGCTGGACGGTTCCAGAAGGAAAAGGGTGGTATTGGCTATGCAATGATACAGCCCGTAAGGTCTTGCGTGAGAATTGGAAGGGAACTTGCACTCTTGGAGCGGTAGTCCCCAATATGACAGTACATGATGTAGTGCCTCGAGGTTACTTGAGAAATCATATCCGGAGAATCAGATGAAAAATTAACAATCCATTGGTAGAGAGACACACCCCTTTTCATAGTTTTTTGCGATGGTTTATCCCATGGTTAGGAGTGAGTGAATTGGAAAAGGCAATAGTTAATATTTCTGCAATTATAGAGAAGTTAGAAAACAAAATTTTGGATGCTATAAAGACTCAACAAGAAGAGATATCTAGTTTATCACAGGTAGTGTTACAAAATCGGATGGCCCTAGACTTGTTACTGGCCACTCAAGGGGGAGTCTGTACAGTAATAAACACAAGTTGTTGTATGTATGTAGATCAGAGTGGAAGGATCTCTACCGACCTGGAAGAAATATGGAAGCAGACAAGGATCCTACATGAGATCAGTAAAGATGATCTTTCGTGGAGTTTTAGTGAACTATGGAATAAGTTAACCTCCTGGTTGCCCAATTTCCAATGGTTGAAACAAGTATTCATTGCTCTAATCGTATTAGTAGTGTTAGGAATATTTGTGTGCATGTTGTTTAGATGCCTGCTTTGTTGTGTTACTGTAAATAAAGAAAGTATCTGATGCAAAAGAATTTGCATGGGAAAAGAAAAGGGGGGATTGATTAAGGAGGTATTGGGGAGGCAAGGACAATCCCCAGACAAGGACTGTATATCTCGAAACAAGACACTGGAACTCATGATAAGGAAGCGGCAGGCGGACAGAGAAACAAATGTAAGGACTATAACTCTCGAAACTGGACATTGGAATTCATTATAAAGATACAACAAACGGGAGAATTAGCAACAACCAGCTCTTGCAATTAAGAAACATGCCAATTCAGCAGATTCCTGACCAAAGGTGAAAAGTACACTGTGAGGAAGACTCGGGGTCTTCCTCCCAAAGACCCCTGCCCACGTCCCAAAGACCCCTGCCCACAATTCTTGGAAGGCTCTGCGCAGGCGCAAGGTGCCAAAAGGCTAATTAGCATGAGAAGCGAGGGAAGGCGGGGATAGGTAATGCATATGTATAGGTGCTTGTAGAATATTGATAGATTGATTGTATAAATTCAAGACTGCTTTCTGCTTTGGGTATGCACGATAGGTGGAGAGATCCCCCGTGCATCCAGCGCTGCAATAAAGAATATACCACTTAAAGGAATTTCGGCTTCGATCTTTGAATCAATTTGGCGACCCAGATGGGACAACCTCTCTGCCGGACTGCAGGACCTGCTGGGAACAGGACTCCCTAGGGTACCCCCGGGATTTCCCGGAGGGACTCCTCGACTCACCGGATCACTGCGGAGGCAGACAAGGACCCCATCATTGTAAGTGAGTATATTCTTTATTCTGGTTTGGTTTTCTGGTAGACCGGTCATCTGGAACTGTCTGTAAGTCAGAAGGTGATCTTCTGCGAGGCAGTGTTTGGTATATACTTTGTGGTTAGCACCATAAGTACATGTTTGGGGACCTTAAGGAAGGAGCTCGCTTTAAGGTCCATCTGGAATTGTGTTGTCTATTTCGGTTTTCTGACTCATGGAGTATGGTATTTAACTCTGGTTATTGTTACTGCGATTTTGGCTATTTTCCTGGTGGTAATAGTAGGTTCGTGGCATTGTTATAAGAAAGATATCGTTACGGTGTTACACAGTTCAGTTTTCTGACTTATCGCATGTGGAATTTGACTCTGACTATTGTTACTGTGATTTTGGCAATATTGCTGGTAATAGTAGTTTTGTGACATCGCTACTGAAAGATATTGCGTGCCTGTATTTTTGTGAGTGATACGTTTTGTGATACGCTTTTGTAAGTAACGTGTGTATTCTGAAAGTGTAAACTGGAAACTGGGGGGGCAAACAAGCAGTGACATTTTAAAGAAAAGTGTGTTAGGATGTGTTTTAAGTCACTGGAAAGATATTGGAGGATCTGCCGGTGGAAGTGTGAACAGGAAAACATTGATAAAATATCGTAATCAGTGGTGGCCGCTTTATAAGCTGGAATGTGGAGAAAAGTGGCCCCTAAATGGAACTTTAAACTATAATATTTTGCTACAGTTAATGTTGTTTTTTGAGAAGCAGAACAGGATGAAATGTTGTATACTGATGTTTCAGCATCTTGGTGGGAAAAGGTACGGAATTAAGTTGGCCCCTGACTGAACCTTTGATGTTGGCATTAGAGAAGTACAGGCTGGAGAAAGATAAAGGAAGTGTTAAAAGGGTTGTTGAAAGTGTTAAAGGTGTTTGAAGTTGAATGAGCAGGGAAAGAGGATGTAGGAATGTTAATAGTTCTGCCTCTGCCCGAGGCAGAGATCTTAAAATCATGGGTGTTAGCCCTTTAGGGCAAAGGGACCATGATCTGTCCGAGAGAGTTGTCACAGAAACAGAAAAGAGGTACACTCTTAAAACAACCTGAGTTCATGTGCGAGCTCAGATTGCTGATGGGACCGTTCAGGGAACTGTGGACAATTGCATTCCCCTGACCGACCCCCACTAAGACCCGAATCATCCTGAAAATTATGAACGGTTAAGTAAATACTAAAACCTGGATGAATTGGGAATTGAGAATATGCTTCCAACAAGGTCTAAAAGAAAGCCCTATGGAATTTTTGGACCAACTCTGAAATGTAATGAAAATAAATAAATAAATAAAACAAAACGGTTTGGACCTGGCTTTGGAGGACAAATTGACTAGCCTTTTCCTAGGGTAATCAACCCCTGATTTCAACAGGAATAACGGGGACCTGGGAAATCTACCCTAGCGGATCCTCCACTGGTTATAATGAAGCTAGGGGAGGAATGGAAGTGAAATTTCTTATTGCTATGGGGCAACGTATTCAGTTCTAAATCAAGCATTAATGCCTTCACAGAATTATTATGTTAGGGTGAAAGGTGTGTCGTGGTTTAATCCGGCCGGCAGCTAAACACCACGCAGCTGTTCGCTCACCCTCCCCCTCCCTCTCTGGGACAGGGGAGAGAAATGGAAAGTGAAGCCTGTGAGTTGAGATAAAGACAGTTTAATAAGACAAAATAATAATAATAATAATAATAATAATAATAATAATAATAATAATAATAATAATACAATGATGATAATAGTACCACTACTAATAATGTGTACAAACAAGTGATGCACAATGCAATTGCTCACCACCCGCTGACCGATGCCCAGCCTAACCCCGAGCAGTCCGGCCCCCTCCTCCTGGCTTGCCACCCCTATGTATTGTTTAGCCTGACGTCAGATGCTATGGAATACCCCTTTGGCTAGTTTGGGTCACCTGTCCTGGGTCTGTCCCCTCCCAGCTCTTACTGCACCCCCAGCCTGCCTGTTGGCAGGACAGAGCAAGAAGCTGAGATGTCCTTGGCTTGGTATAAGCATTGCTCTGCAACAATTGAAACATCGGGGTGTTATCAGCACTCTTCTCATCCTAAGCCAAAACATAGCATTCTCCCAGCTACTAGGAAGAAAATTAACTCTGTTCTAACTGAAACCAGGACAAGGTGTAACCGAAAAGGCTTATTTTTGTGAACCTTTGAAGTACAAGTTAGGGAAACAATGGGGCATACACAGATTTTTATCTATGCCTAGCTCCTCATGGGCACTCTTAGGTAGAGATTTATTAGAGCAAGTAGGAGCAGAAATTGTCTTTGAAAAGGGGAAAATGGAATTAAGAACAGGAGAAGAACAACTAATAAATGTGTTAAGCTTGGCACTAATACAAACTGACCCTAAAAGTGAAATACATTTAGAGATCACAGATCAAGTATGTCCAGGAGTTTGGGCTACCGAAGTCCCTGGAAGAGCTAAAAATGTGACCTTAATGATTATTAAATTAAAGCCAGGAGAGAAACCCGTTAAGGTTAAGTAATATCCTTTGAGGATAGAAGATAGGAAAGGAATTAAAGAGATAATTGATCAATTTTTACAGTATGGATTATTGATTGAATGCGAATCAGAATACAATGCACCCATATTGCCAATTAAAAAGGCAGATGAAAAAGCTATAGGCTAGTTCCGGATATGAGGGCCATAAATAAAATCACTGAGGATATACATCCAGTAGTGGCAAACTCTTATACTTTGCTGACTAAATTAAAGAATAGTCAAGTTTCGTTTACCATACTGGATTTAAAAGATGCCTTCTTCTGCCTAGGCTTAGCCACAGAAAGCCAAAACCTATTCGCCTTTGAATGGGAAAATCCCGATTCAGGCAGAAAGACGCAGCTTACGTGGACATTACTACCTCAAGGATTCAAGAATAGCCCCACTATTTTTGGAAACCAATTAGCAAGGGAACTCGAAACATGGATACCTCCGGACACTGAAGGTGCTTTGTTACAATATGTAGTATGTAGATGATCTCTTAATAGCTACCGAGACTAAAGGGAGTTGTATTCAATGGACTATAAGTCGTCTTAATTTTCTGGGTTTAAATGGATATCAAGTCTCTTGACAGAAAGTCCAGCTGGCTCAACAAAGTGTGACCTATCTGGGATTTGACATTTCGGAAGGACAACGAGAACTAGGAACTGAACATAAGGAAGTCATTTGCCGGACTCCAGAACCTCAAATGGTAAAGGAGCTACAAACCTTTTTAGGAATGACAGATTGGTGTCGCCTTTGGATTTATAATTATGGACTATTGGTAAAGCCTCTATGTGAATTGATAAAGATTAACCAGTCAAAGTTAGTCTGGACTGGAGAAGCACAAAAAGTCTTTAAACAACTTAAACAAGAATTGATGATTTTGAAATATCAAGCAATATTGGTAGAACAGGACGACGTGGAGATTGTGATAATTCATATTGTGAATCTAGCCTCTTTTCTTAGTGATGCTCCGGCACAAGCTGTGATTCACAATTGTTTAGAAACTCTAGAGACTGTGTATTCCAGCCGACCAGACCTTAAGGAGGAGCCCATGGAAGATGCGGAAGACACTTGGTTCACGGATGGGAGCAGTTTTGTTACGCAAAGACAACGTAAAGCTGGATATGCTATAACAACTACTCAGCAGGTAGTCGAGTCTAAGCCTTTACCCCCTGGAACATCAGCTCAAAAGGCGGAGATAGTTGCTCTCACGAGAGCATTGGAACTGGCAGCGGGAAAAAGGGTAAATATTTGGACAGATTCTAAATATACATTCGGCGTGGTACATGCTCATGGAGCAATTTGGAAAGAATATGGATTGCTGACCGCTCAGTGAAAACACAACGTATGCTGAAGAAATTTTAAAATTGTTAGAGGCTGTAAAACAACCAGAAAAGGTAGCTATCATGCATTGTCAGGGACACCAAAAGGGGAACACCGATTTTGAAATTGGAAAATCGATTGGCAGAGGCTAAGCAGGCAGCTGAAATAACTGAGGTGAAGGCATTGTCTTTGATACCAGACGGTAAAATCCAAACTATATGCAAATTATACAAAAGAAGACTTAAAATTAATTGAAGATTTGAAAGGTAAAATGAAACCAGATGGATGAGTATATTTAAAAGATAACCCCATAGTAATACCCTCTAGTTTGACATGGCCCATAGTTCTTACAGAACACAATAAAACGCACTGGGGAGCTGGCACACTGCATAAGAGCCCGAGTCAGACATTAGTGGGACGATATGATAAAACAAGTAACTCAACAATGTAGCATTTGCTTACACAATAACCCCAATACCAAGAATAGAATAAAATTTGGAATAATCGGTAAAGGAAATTATTTGGGGCAACAGTGGCAAATTGATTTTTCAGAACTCCCTAGAAAAGGGGGGTATCATTATTTACTGGTTCTGACTGACACGTTTTCAGGAAGGCCTGAAGCCTTTCCCTGTCGAACAACCAAAGCAAGAGAAGTGGTTAAAGTCTTGTTAAATGAAATAATACCATGCTTTGGGATTCTAGTAGCAATGTCTTCTGATAGAGTTTCACATTTTTGTGCACAAGTGGTAGACCAGATAAGTAAGATTCTAAAGATAGATTGGCAACTGCATACTCCTTATAGACCACAGGCAAGTGGACAGGTAGAAAAAATGAACCATTTAATTAAACAATAAATAGCTAAAATTGGATAAGAAGCTAATTTGTCATGGCCTCAATCCCTCCCTTTAGCATTACTTGGAATTAGAGTTAAACCTAGAATAAAAGGAAATTTGAGTCCCTTCAAAATCTTATATGGAAGGCCATAGCAATTTCTATTTAGCGGAGAGGACCTAACGCAGTTAGGATCAGAATATTTATATGCTTATATAACTGAACTTCAGAAACAATTAAATAAAGTACATACATTTGTTTTAGGGACCAGGGCTAGAGGGTTGGATCAACCAATCCACCCCTTTAAGCTCGGGGATTATATATATATAAAGACTTTTTCAGGACAACCCGTGCAGGAAAAATGGAAGGAAAGTGGATGGGAGCATACCAAGTATTACTGACAACACACACCGCCATTAAGATTAAGAAGCAAGCAGCTTGGATCCACAATTCAAGGGTGAAGAAGGCCCCGGCGAGGATATGGACCACCACTCCAATTGGACCAACAAAATTACGGTTTTCCAGATCCTAATGATTGCAGGGGTGCGGTTCTCGGATTTGGGGTGGGCAACTTGGGATGAGAACTTACACCTGACCTTAATACAAACAATTTCTCAAATAACTAATAAGACGAACTGTTGGGTATGCACCCATCTGCCACAGCATGGGAATAAGGGTGTATCGTTAATTGGGATTCCCTTGCCTGCAAACTTATCTTGGACTAATTTGTGGGAAAACACGTCTTGGGGTCGAAAATATTAAGCAGTTTTGGAACTAGAAGTGAGTAGCTTCATGCCGTTAGAATCCTATTATGTATGTGTACAAAGGTGTAACCCGCCTAAGGGTATAGGAAAACAGCATTGTATAAATACGGATACTACTTATGTGGGAAATCAGACATCTTGTAATTGAACAATTGATATTAGTACGACTAGCGGCTGGGCAAATTCAACCAGCTGGACGGTTCCAGAAGGAAAAGGGTGGTATTGGCTATGCAATGATACAGCCCGTAAGGTCTTGCGTGAGAATTGGAAGGGAACTTGCACTCTTGGAGCGGTAGTCCCCAATATGACAGTACATGATGTAGTGCCTCGAGGTTACTTGAGAAATCATATCCGGAGAATCAGATGAAAAATTAACAATCCATTGGTAGAGAGACACACCCCTTTTCATAGTTTTTTGCGATGGTTTATCCCATGGTTAGGAGTGAGTGAATTGGAAAAGGCAATAGTTAATATTTCTGCAATTATAGAGAAGTTAGAAAACAAAATTTTGGATGCTATAAAGGCTCAACAAGAAGAGATATCTAGTTTATCACAGGTAGTATTCCAAAATCGGATGGCCCTAGACTTGTTACTGGCCACTCAAGGGGGAGTCTGTACAGTAATAAACACAAGTTGTTGTATGTATGTAGATCAGAGTGGAAGGATCTCTACCGACCTGGAAGAAATATGGAAGCAGACAAGGATCCTACATGAGATCAGTAAAGATGATCTTTCGTGGAGTTTTAGTGAACTATGGAATAAGTTAACCTCCTGGTTGCCCAATTTCCAATGGTTGAAACAAGTATTCATTGCTCTAATCGTATTAGTAGTGTTAGGAATATTTGTGTGCATGTTGTTTAGATGCCTGCTTTGTTGTGTTACTGTAAATAAAGAAAGTATCTGATGCAAAAGAATTTGCATGGGAAAAGAAAAGGGGGGATTGATTAAGGAGGTATTGGGGAGGCAAGGACAATCCCCAGACAAGGACTGTATATCTCGAAACAAGACACTGGAACTCATGATAAGGAAGCGGCAGGCGGACAGAGAAACAAATGTAAGGACCATAACTCTCGAAACTGGACATTGGAATTCATTATAAAGATACAACAAACGGGAGAATTAGCAACAACCAGCTCTTGCAATTAAGAAACATGCCAATTCAGCAGATTCCTGACCAAAGGTGAAAAGTACACTGTGAGGAAGACTCGGGGTCTTCCTCCCAAAGACCCCTGCCCACGTCCCAAAGACCCCTGCCCACAATTCTTGGAAGGCTCTGCGCAGGCGCAAGGTGCCAAAAGGCTAATTAGCATGAGAAGCGAGGGAAGGCGGGGATAGGTAATGCATATGTATAGGTGCTTGTAGAATATTGATAGATTGATTGTATAAATTCAAGACTGCTTTCTGCTTTGGGTATGCACGATAGGTGGAGAGATCCCCCGTGCATCCAGCGCTGCAATAAAGAATATACCACTTAAAGGAATTTCGGCTTCGATCTTTGAATCAATTTGGCGACCCAGATGGGACAACCTCTCTGCCGGACTGCAGGACCTGCTGGGAACAGGACTCCCTAGGGTACCCCCGGGATTTCCCGGAGGGACTCCTCGACTCACCGGATCACTGCGGAGGCAGACAAGGACCCCATCATTGTAAGTGAGTATATTCTTTATTCTGGTTTGGTTTTCTGGTAGACCGGTCATCTGGAACTGTCTGTAAGTCAGAAGGTGATCTTCTGCGAGGCAGTGTTTGGTATATACTTTGTGGTTAGCACCATAAGTACATGTTTGGGGACCTTAAGGAAGGAGCTCGCTTTAAGGTCCATCTGGAATTGTGTTGTCTATTTCGGTTTTCTGACTCATGGAGTATGGTATTTAACTCTGGTTATTGTTACTGCGATTTTGGCTATTTTCCTGGTGGTAATAGTAGGTTCGTGGCATTGTTATAAGAAAGATATCGTTACGGTGTTACACAGTTCGGTTTTCTGACTTATCGCATGTGGAATTTGACTCTGACTATTGTTACTGTGATTTTGGCAATATTGCTGGTAATAGTAGTTTTGTGACATCGCTACTGAAAGATATTGCGTGCCTGTATTTTTGTGAGTGATACGTTTTGTGATACGCTTTTGTAAGTAACGTGTGTATTCTGAAAGTGTAAACTGGAAACTGGGGGGGCAAACAAGCAGTGACATTTTAAAGAAAAGTGTGTTAGGATGTGTTTTAAGTCACTGGAAAGATATTGGAGGATCTGCCGGTGGAAGTGTGAACAGGAAAACATTGATAAAATATCGTAATCAGTGGTGGCCGCTTTATAAGCTGGAATGTGGAGAAAAGTGGCCCCTAAATGGAACTTTAAACTATAATATTTTGCTACAGTTAATGTTGTTTTTTGAGAAGCAGAACAGGATGAAATGTTGTATACTGATGTTTCAGCATCTTGGTGGGAAAAGGTACGGAATTAAGTTGGCCCCTGACTGAACCTTTGATGTTGGCATTAGAGAAGTACAGGCTGGAGAAAGATAAAGGAAGTGTTAAAAGGGTTGTTGAAAGTGTTAAAGGTGTTTGAAGTTGAATGAGCAGGGAAAGAGGATGTAGGAATGTTAATAGTTCTGCCTCTGCCCGAGGCAGAGATCTTAAAATCATGGGTGTTAGCCCTTTAGGGCAAAGGGACCATGATCGGTCCGAGAGAGTTGTCACAGAAACAGAAAAGAGGTACACTCTTAAAACAACCTGAGTTCATGTGCGAGCTCAGATTGCTGATGGGACCGTTCAGGGAACTGTGGACAATTGCATTCCCCTGACCGACCCCCACTAAGACCCGAATCATCCTGAAAATTATGAACGGTTAAGTAAATACTAAAACCTGGATGAATTGGGAATTGAGAATATGCTTCCAACAAGGTCTAAAAGAAAGCCCTATGGAATTTTTGGACCAACTCTGAAATGTAATGAAAATAAATAAATAAATAAAACAAAACGGTTTGGACCTGGCTTTGGAGGACAAATTGACTAGCCTTTTCCTAGGGTAATCAACCCCTGATTTCAACAGGAATAACGGGGACCTGGGAAATCTACCCTAGCGGATCCTCCACTGGTTATAATGAAGCTAGGGGAGGAATGGAAGTGAAATTTCTTATTGCTATGGGGCAACGTATTCAGTTCTAAATCAAGCATTAATGCCTTCACAGAATTATTATGTTAGGGTGAAAGGTGTGTCGTGGTTTAATCCGGCCGGCAGCTAAACACCACGCAGCTGTTCGCTCACCCTCCCCCTCCCTCTCTGGGACAGGGGAGAGAAATGGAAAGTGAAGCCTGTGAGTTGAGATAAAGACAGTTTAATAAGACAAAATAATAATAATAATAATAATAATAATAATAATAATAATAATAATAATAATAATAATACAATGATGATAATAGTACCACTACTAATAATGTGTACAAACAAGTGATGCACAATGCAATTGCTCACCACCCGCTGACCGATGCCCAGCCTAACCCCGAGCAGTCCGGCCCCCTCCTCCTGGCTTGCCACCCCTATGTATTGTTTAGCCTGACGTCAGATGCTATGGAATACCCCTTTGGCTAGTTTGGGTCACCTGTCCTGGGTCTGTCCCCTCCCAGCTCTTACTGCACCCCCAGCCTGCCTGTTGGCAGGACAGAGCAAGAAGCTGAGATGTCCTTGGCTTGGTATAAGCATTGCTCTGCAACAATTGAAACATCGGGGTGTTATCAGCACTCTTCTCATCCTAAGCCAAAACATAGCATTCTCCCAGCTACTAGGAAGAAAATTAACTCTGTTCTAACTGAAACCAGGACAAGGTGTAACCGAAAAGGCTTATTTTTGTGAACCTTTGAAGTACAAGTTAGGGAAACAATGGGGCATACACAGATTTTTATCTATGCCTAGCTCCTCATGGGCACTCTTAGGTAGAGATTTATTAGAGCAAGTAGGAGCAGAAATTGTCTTTGAAAAGGGGAAAATGGAATTAAGAACAGGAGAAGAACAACTAATAAATGTGTTAAGCTTGGCACTAATACAAACTGACCCTAAAAGTGAAATACATTTAGAGATCACAGATCAAGTATGTCCAGGAGTTTGGGCTACCGAAGTCCCTGGAAGAGCTAAAAATGTGACCTTAATGATTATTAAATTAAAGCCAGGAGAGAAACCCGTTAAGGTTAAGTAATATCCTTTGAGGATAGAAGATAGGAAAGGAATTAAAGAGATAATTGATCAATTTTTACAGTATGGATTATTGATTGAATGCGAATCAGAATACAATGCACCCATATTGCCAATTAAAAAGGCAGATGAAAAAGCTATAGGCTAGTTCCGGATTTGAGGGCCATAAATAAAATCACTGAGGATATACATCCAGTAGTGGCAAACCCTTATACTTTGCTGACTAAATTAAAGAATAGTCAAGTCTGGTTTACCGTACTGGATTTAAAAGATGCCTTCTTCTGCCTAGGCTTAGCCACAGAAAGCCAAAACCTATTCGCCTTTGAATGGGAAAATCCCGATTCAGGCAGAAAGACGCAGCTTACGTGGACATTACTACCTCAAGGATTCAAGAATAGCCCCACTATTTTTGGAAACCAATTCGCAAGGGAACTCGAAACATGGATACCTCCGGACACTGAAGGTGCTTTGTTACAATATGTAGTATGTAGATGATCTCTTAATAGCTACCGAGACTAAAGGGAGTTGTATTCAATGGACTATAAGTCGTCTTAATTTTCTGGGTTTAAATGGATATCAAGTCTCTTGACAGAAAGTCCAGCTGGCTCAACAAAGTGTGACCTATCTGGGATTTGACATTTCGGAAGGACAACGAGAACTAGGAACTGAACATAAGGAAGTCATTTGCCGGACTCCAGAACCTCAAATGGTAAAGGAGCTACAAACCTTTTTAGGAATGACAGATTGGTGTCGCCTTTGGATTTATAATTATGGACTATTGGTAAAGCCTCTATGTGAATTGATAAAGATTAACCAGTCAAAGTTAGTCTGGACTGGAGAAGCACAAAAAGTCTTTAAACAACTTAAACAAGAATTGATGATTTTGAAATATCAAGCAATATTGGTAGAACAGGACGACGTGGAGATTGTGATAATTCATATTGTGAATCTAGCCTCTTTTCTTAGTGATGCTCCGGCACAAGCTGTGATTCACAATTGTTTAGAAACTCTAGAGACTGTGTATTCCAGCCGACCAGACCTTAAGGAGGAGCCCATGGAAGATGCGGAAGACACTTGGTTCACGGATGGGAGCAGTTTTGTTACGCAAAGACAACGTAAAGCTGGATATGCTATAACAACTACTCAGCAGGTAGTCGAGTCTAAGCCTTTACCCCCTGGAACATCAGCTCAAAAGGCGGAGATAGTTGCTCTCACGAGAGCATTGGAACTGGCAGCGGGAAAAAGGGTAAATATTTGGACAGATTCTAAATATACATTCGGCGTGGTACATGCTCATGGAGCAATTTGGAAAGAATATGGATTGCTGACCGCTCAGTGAAAACACAACGTATGCTGAAGAAATTTTAAAATTGTTAGAGGCTGTAAAACAACCAGAAAAGGTAGCTATCATGCATTGTCAGGGACACCAAAAGGGGAACACCGATTTTGAAATTGGAAAATCGATTGGCAGAGGCTAAGCAGGCAGCTGAAATAACTGAGGTGAAGGCATTGTCTTTGATACCAGACGGTAAAATCCAAACTATATGCAAATTATACAAAAGAAGACTTAAAATTAATTGAAGATTTGAAAGGTAAAATGAAACCAGATGGATGAGTATATTTAAAAGATAACCCCATAGTAATACCCTCTAGTTTGACATGGCCCATAGTTCTTACAGAACACAATAAAACGCACTGGGGAGCTGGCACACTGCATAAGAGCCCGAGTCAGACATTAGTGGGACGATATGATAAAACAAGTAACTCAACAATGTAGCATTTGCTTACACAATAACCCCAATACCAAGAATAGAATAAAATTTGGAATAATCGGTAAAGGAAATTATTTGGGGCAACAGTGGCAAATTGATTTTTCAGAACTCCCTAGAAAAGGGGGGTATCATTATTTACTGGTTCTGACTGACACGTTTTCAGGAAGGCCTGAAGCCTTTCCCTGTCGAACAACCAAAGCAAGAGAAGTGGTTAAAGTCTTGTTAAATGAAATAATACCATGCTTTGGGATTCTAGTAGCAATGTCTTCTGATAGAGTTTCACATTTTTGTGCACAAGTGGTAGACCAGATAAGTAAGATTCTAAAGATAGATTGGCAACTGCATACTCCTTATAGACCACAGGCAAGTGGACAGGTAGAAAAAATGAACCATTTAATTAAACAATAAATAGCTAAAATTGGATAAGAAGCTAATTTGTCATGGCCTCAATCCCTCCCTTTAGCATTACTTGGAATTAGAGTTAAACCTAGAATAAAAGGAAATTTGAGTCCCTTCAAAATCTTATATGGAAGGCCATAGCAATTTCTATTTAGCGGAGAGGACCTAACGCAGTTAGGATCAGAATATTTATATGCTTATATAACTGAACTTCAGAAACAATTAAATAAAGTACATACATTTGTTTTAGGGACCAGGGCTAGAGGGTTGGATCAACCAATCCACCCCTTTAAGCTCGGGGATTATATATATATAAAGACTTTTTCAGGACAACCCGTGCAGGAAAAATGGAAGGAAAGTGGATGGGAGCATACCAAGTATTACTGACAACACACACCGCCATTAAGATTAAGAAGCAAGCAGCTTGGATCCACAATTCAAGGGTGAAGAAGGCCCCGGCGAGGATATGGACCACCACTCCAATTGGACCAACAAAATTACGGTTTTCCAGATCCTAATGATTGCAGGGGTGCGGTTCTCGGATTTGGGGTGGGCAACTTGGGATGAGAACTTACACCTGACCTTAATACAAACAATTTCTCAAATAACTAATAAGACGAACTGTTGGGTATGCACCCATCTGCCACAGCATGGGAATAAGGGTGTATCGTTAATTGGGATTCCCTTGCCTGCAAACTTATCTTGGACTAATTTGTGGGAAAACACGTCTTGGGGTCGAAAATATTAAGCAGTTTTGGAACTAGAAGTGAGTAGCTTCATGCCGTTAGAATCCTATTATGTATGTGTACAAAGGTGTAACCCGCCTAAGGGTATAGGAAAACAGCATTGTATAAATACGGATACTACTTATGTGGGAAATCAGACATCTTGTAATTGAACAATTGATATTAGTACGACTAGCGGCTGGGCAAATTCAACCAGCTGGACGGTTCCAGAAGGAAAAGGGTGGTATTGGCTATGCAATGATACAGCCCGTAAGGTCTTGCGTGAGAATTGGAAGGGAACTTGCACTCTTGGAGCGGTAGTCCCCAATATGACAGTACATGATGTAGTGCCTCGAGGTTACTTGAGAAATCATATCCGGAGAATCAGATGAAAAATTAACAATCCATTGGTAGAGAGACACACCCCTTTTCATAGTTTTTTGCGATGGTTTATCCCATGGTTAGGAGTGAGTGAATTGGAAAAGGCAATAGTTAATATTTCTGCAATTATAGAGAAGTTAGAAAACAAAATTTTGGATGCTATAAAGGCTCAACAAGAAGAGATATCTAGTTTATCACAGGTAGTATTCCAAAATCGGATGGCCCTAGACTTGTTACTGGCCACTCAAGGGGGAGTCTGTACAGTAATAAACACAAGTTGTTGTATGTATGTAGATCAGAGTGGAAGGATCTCTACCGACCTGGAAGAAATATGGAAGCAGACAAGGATCCTACATGAGATCAGTAAAGATGATCTTTCGTGGAGTTTTAGTGAACTATGGAATAAGTTAACCTCCTGGTTGCCCAATTTCCAATGGTTGAAACAAGTATTCATTGCTCTAATCGTATTAGTAGTGTTAGGAATATTTGTGTGCATGTTGTTTAGATGCCTGCTTTGTTGTGTTACTGTAAATAAAGAAAGTATCTGATGCAAAAGAATTTGCATGGGAAAAGAAAAGGGGGGATTGATTAAGGAGGTATTGGGGAGGCAAGGACAATCCCCAGACAAGGACTGTATATCTCGAAACAAGACACTGGAACTCATGATAAGGAAGCGGCAGGCGGACAGAGAAACAAATGTAAGGACCATAACTCTCGAAACTGGACATTGGAATTCATTATAAAGATACAACAAACGGGAGAATTAGCAACAACCAGCTCTTGCAATTAAGAAACATGCCAATTCAGCAGATTCCTGACCAAAGGTGAAAAGTACACTGTGAGGAAGACTCGGGGTCTTCCTCCCAAAGACCCCTGCCCACGTCCCAAAGACCCCTGCCCACAATTCTTGGAAGGCTCTGCGCAGGCGCAAGGTGCCAAAAGGCTAATTAGCATGAGAAGCGAGGGAAGGCGGGGATAGGTAATGCATATGTATAGGTGCTTGTAGAATATTGATAGATTGATTGTATAAATTCAAGACTGCTTTCTGCTTTGGGTATGCACGATAGGTGGAGAGATCCCCCGTGCATCCAGCGCTGCAATAAAGAATATACCACTTAAAGGAATTTCGGCTTCGATCTTTGAATCAATTTGGCGACCCAGATGGGACAACCTCTCTGCCGGACTGCAGGACCTGCTGGGAACAGGACTCCCTAGGGTACCCCCGGGATTTCCCGGAGGGACTCCTCGACTCACCGGATCACTGCGGAGGCAGACAAGGACCCCATCATTGTAAGTGAGTATATTCTTTATTCTGGTTTGGTTTTCTGGTAGACCGGTCATCTGGAACTGTCTGTAAGTCAGAAGGCGATCTTCTGCGAGGCAGTGTTTGGTATATACTTTGTGGTTATCACCATAAGTACATGTTTGGGGACCTTAAGGAAGGAGCTCGCTTTAAGGTCCATCTGGAATTGTGTTGTCTATTTCGGTTTTCTGACTCATGGAGTATGGTATTTAACTCTGGTTATTGTTACTGCGATTTTGGCTATTTTCCTGGTGGTAATAGTAGGTTCGTGGCATTGTTATAAGAAAGATATCATTACGGTGTTACACAGTTCAGTTTTCTGACTTATCGCATGTGGAATTTGACTCTGACTATTGTTACTGTGATTTTGGCAATATTGCTGGTAATAGTAGTTTTGTGACATCGCTACTGAAAGATATTGCGTGCCTGTATTTTTGTGAGTGATACGTTTTGTGATACGCTTTTGTAAGTAACGTGTGTATTCTGAAAGTGTAAACTGGAAACTGGGGGGGCAAACAAGCAGTGACATTTTAAAGAAAAGTGTGTTAGGATGTGTTTTAAGTCACTGGAAAGATATTGGAGGATCTGCCGGTGGAAGTGTGAACAGGAAAACATTGATAAAATATCGTAATCAGTGGTGGCCGCTTTATAAGCTGGAATGTGGAGAAAAGTGGCCCCTAAATGGAACTTTAAACTATAATATTTTGCTACAGTTAATGTTGTTTTTTGAGAAGCAGAACAGGATGAAATGTTGTATACTGATGTTTCAGCATCTTGGTGGGAAAAGGTACGGAATTAAGTTGGCCCCTGACTGAACCTTTGATGTTGGCATTAGAGAAGTACAGGCTGGAGAAAGATAAAGGAAGTGTTAAAAGGGTTGTTGAAAGTGTTAAAGGTGTTTGAAGTTGAATGAGCAGGGAAAGAGGATGTAGGAATGTTAATAGTTCTGCCTCTGCCCGAGGCAGAGATCTTAAAATCATGGGTGTTAGCCCTTTAGGGCAAAGGGACCATGATCTGTCCGAGAGAGTTGTCACAGAAACAGAAAAGAGGTACACTCTTAAAACAACCTGAGTTCATGTGCGAGCTCAGATTGCTGATGGGACCGTTCAGGGAACTGTGGACAATTGCATTCCCCTGACCGACCCCCACTAAGACCCGAATCATCCTGAAAATTATGAACGGTTAAGTAAATACTAAAACCTGGATGAATTGGGAATTGAGAATATGCTTCCAACAAGGTCTAAAAGAAAGCCCTATGGAATTTTTGGACCAACTCTGAAATGTAATGAAAATAAATAAATAAATAAAACAAAACGGTTTGGACCTGGCTTTGGAGGACAAATTGACTAGCCTTTTCCTAGGGTAATCAACCCCTGATTTCAACAGGAATAACGGGGACCTGGGAAATCTACCCTAGCGGATCCTCCACTGGTTATAATGAAGCTAGGGGAGGAATGGAAGTGAAATTTCTTATTGCTATGGGGCAACGTATTCAGTTCTAAATCAAGCATTAATGCCTTCACAGAATTATTATGTTAGGGTGAAAGGTGTGTCGTGGTTTAATCCGGCCGGCAGCTAAACACCACGCAGCTGTTCGCTCACCCTCCCCCTCCCTCTCTGGGACAGGGGAGAGAAATGGAAAGTGAAGCCTGTGAGTTGAGATAAAGACAGTTTAATAAGACAAAATAATAATAATAATAATAATAATAATAATAATAATAATAATAATAATAATAATAATACAATGATGATAATAGTACCACTACTAATAATGTGTACAAACAAGTGATGCACAATGCAATTGCTCACCACCCGCTGACCGATGCCCAGCCTAACCCCGAGCAGTCCGGCCCCCTCCTCCTGGCTTGCCACCCCTATGTATTGTTTAGCCTGACGTCAGATGCTATGGAATACCCCTTTGGCTAGTTTGGGTCACCTGTCCTGGGTCTGTCCCCTCCCAGCTCTTACTGCACCCCCAGCCTGCCTGTTGGCAGGACAGAGCAAGAAGCTGAGATGTCCTTGGCTTGGTATAAGCATTGCTCTGCAACAATTGAAACATCGGGGTGTTATCAGCACTCTTCTCATCCTAAGCCAAAACATAGCATTCTCCCAGCTACTAGGAAGAAAATTAACTCTGTTCTAACTGAAACCAGGACAAGGTGTAACCGAAAAGGCTTATTTTTGTGAACCTTTGAAGTACAAGTTAGGGAAACAATGGGGCATACACAGATTTTTATCTATGCCTAGCTCCTCATGGGCACTCTTAGGTAGAGATTTATTAGAGCAAGTAGGAGCAGAAATTGTCTTTGAAAAGGGGAAAATGGAATTAAGAACAGGAGAAGAACAACTAATAAATGTGTTAAGCTTGGCACTAATACAAACTGACCCTAAAAGTGAAATACATTTAGAGATCACAGATCAAGTATGTCCAGGAGTTTGGGCTACCGAAGTCCCTGGAAGAGCTAAAAATGTGACCTTAATGATTATTAAATTAAAGCCAGGAGAGAAACCCGTTAAGGTTAAGTAATATCCTTTGAGGATAGAAGATAGGAAAGGAATTAAAGAGATAATTGATCAATTTTTACAGTATGGATTATTGATTGAATGCGAATCAGAATACAATGCACCCATATTGCCAATTAAAAAGGCAGATGAAAAAGCTATAGGCTAGTTCCGGATTTGAGGGCCATAAATAAAATCACTGAGGATATACATCCAGTAGTGGCAAACCCTTATACTTTGCTGACTAAATTAAAGAATAGTCAAGTCTGGTTTACCGTACTGGATTTAAAAGATGCCTTCTTCTGCCTAGGCTTAGCCACAGAAAGCCAAAACCTATTCGCCTTTGAATGGGAAAATCCCGATTCAGGCAGAAAGACGCAGCTTACGTGGACATTACTACCTCAAGGATTCAAGAATAGCCCCACTATTTTTGGAAACCAATTCGCAAGGGAACTCGAAACATGGATACCTCCGGACACTGAAGGTGCTTTGTTACAATATGTAGTATGTAGATGATCTCTTAATAGCTACCGAGACTAAAGGGAGTTGTATTCAATGGACTATAAGTCGTCTTAATTTTCTGGGTTTAAATGGATATCAAGTCTCTTGACAGAAAGTCCAGCTGGCTCAACAAAGTGTGACCTATCTGGGATTTGACATTTCGGAAGGACAACGAGAACTAGGAACTGAACATAAGGAAGTCATTTGCCGGACTCCAGAACCTCAAATGGTAAAGGAGCTACAAACCTTTTTAGGAATGACAGATTGGTGTCGCCTTTGGATTTATAATTATGGACTATTGGTAAAGCCTCTATGTGAATTGATAAAGATTAACCAGTCAAAGTTAGTCTGGACTGGAGAAGCACAAAAAGTCTTTAAACAACTTAAACAAGAATTGATGATTTTGAAATATCAAGCAATATTGGTAGAACAGGACGACGTGGAGATTGTGATAATTCATATTGTGAATCTAGCCTCTTTTCTTAGTGATGCTCCGGCACAAGCTGTGATTCACGATTGTTTAGAAACTCTAGAGACTGTGTATTCCAGCCGACCAGACCTTAAGGAGGAGCCCATGGAAGATGCGGAAGAAACTTGGTTCACGGATGGGAGCAGTTTTGTTACGCAAAGACAACGTAAAGCTGGATATGCTATAACAACTACTCAGCAGGTAATCGAGTCTAAGCCTTTACCCCCTGGAACATCAGCTCAAAAGGCGGAGATAGTTGCTCTCACGAGAGCATTGGAACTGGCAGCGGGAAAAAGGGTAAATATTTGGACAGATTCTAAATATACATTCGGCGTGGTACATGCTCATGGAGCAATTTGGAAAGAACATGGATTGCTGACCGCTCAGTGAAAACACAAAGTATGCTGAAGAAATTTTAAAATTGTTAGAGGCTGTAAAACAACCAGAAAAGGTAGCTATCATGCATTGTCAGGGACACCAAAAGGGGAACAGCGATTTTGAAATTGGAAAATCGATTGGCAGAGGCTAAGCAGGCAGCTGAAATAACTGAGGTGAAGGCATTGTCTTTGATACCAGACGGTAAAATCCAAACTATATCCAAATTATACAAAAGAAGACTTAAAATTAATTGAAGATTTGAAAGGTAAAATGAAACCAGATGGATGAGTATATTTAAAAGATAACCCCATAGTAATACCCTCTAGTTTGACATGGCCCATAGTTCTTACAGAACACAATAAAACGCACTGGGGAGCTGGCACACTGCATAAGAGCCCGAGTCAGACATTAGTGGGACGATATGATAAAACAAGTAACTCAACAATGTAGCATTTGCTTACACAATAACCCCAATACCAAGAATAGAATAAAATTTGGAATAATCGGTAAAGGAAATTATTTGGGGCAACAGTGGCAAATTGATTTTTCAGAACTCCCTAGAAAAGGGGGGTATCATTATTTACTGGTTCTGACTGACACGTTTTCAGGAAGGCCTGAAGCCTTTCCCTGTCGAACAACCAAAGCAAGAGAAGTGGTTAAAGTCTTGTTAAATGAAATAATACCATGCTTTGGGATTCTAGTAGCAATGTCTTCTGACAGAGTTTCACATTTTTGTGCACAAGTGGTAGACCAGATAAGTAAGATTCTAAAGATAGATTGGCAACTGCATACTCCTTATAGACCACAGGCAAGTGGACAGGTAGAAAAAATGAACCATTTAATTAAACAATAAATAGCTAAAATTGGATAAGAAGCTAATTTGTCATGGCCTCAATCCCTCCCTTTAGCATTACTTGGAATTAGAGTTAAACCTAGAATAAAAGGAAATTTGAGTCCCTTCAAAATCTTATATGGAAGGCCATAGCAATTTCTATTTAGCGGAGAGGACCTAACGCAGTTAGGATCAGAATATTTATATGCTTATATAACTGAACTTCAGAAACAATTAAATAAAGTACATACATTTGTTTTAGGGACCAGGGCTAGAGGGTTGGATCAACCAATCCACCCCTTTAAGCTCGGGGATTATATATATATAAAGACTTTTTCAGGACAACCCGTGCAGGAAAAATGGAAGGAAAGTGGATGGGAGCATACCAAGTATTACTGACAACACACACCGCCATTAAGATTAAGAAGCAAGCAGCTTGGATCCACAATTCAAGGGTGAAGAAGGCCCCGGCGAGGATATGGACCACCACTCCAATTGGACCAACAAAATTACGGTTTTCCAGATCCTAATGATTGCAGGGGTGCGGTTCTCGGATTTGGGGTGGGCAACTTGGGATGAGAACTTACACCTGACCTTAATACAAACAATTTCTCAAGTAACTAATAAGACAAACTGTTGGGTATGCACCCATCTGCCACAGCATGGGAATAAGGGTGTATCGTTAATTGGGATTCCCTTGCCTGCAAACTTATCTTGGACTAATTTGTGGGAAAACACGTCTTGGGGTCGAAAATATTAAGCAGTTTTGGAACTAGAAGTGAGTAGCTTCATGCCGTTAGAATCCTATTATGTATGTGTACAAAGGTGTAACCCGCCTAAGGGTATAGGAAAACAGCATTGTATAAATACGGATACTACTTATGTGGGAAATCAGACATCTTGTAATTGAACAATTGATATTAGTACGACTAGCGGCTGGGCAAATTCAACCAGCTGGACGGTTCCAGAAGGAAAAGGGTGGTATTGGCTATGCAATGATACAGCCCGTAAGGTCTAGCCTGAGAATTGGAAGGGAACTTGCACTCTTGGAGCGGTAGTTCCCAATATGACAGTACATGATGTAGTGCCTCGAGGTTACTTGAGAAATCATATCCGGAGAATCAGATGAAAAATTAACAATCCATTGGTAGAGAGACACACCCCTTTTCATAGTTTTGTGCGATGGTTTATCCCATGGTTAGGAGTGAGTGAATTGGAAAAGGCAATAGTTAATATTTCTGCAATTATAGAGAAGTTAGAAAACAAAATTTTGGATGCTATAAAGGCTCAACAAGAAGAGATATCTAGTTTATCACAGGTAGTATTCCAAAATCGGATGGCCCTAGACTTGTTACTGGCCACTCAAGGGGGAGTCTGTACAGTAATAAACACAAGTTGTTGTATGTATGTAGATCAGAGTGGAAGGATCTCTACCGACCTGGAAGAAATATGGAAGCAGACAAGGATCCTACATGAGATCAGTAAAGATGATCTTTCGTGGAGTTTTAGTGAACTATGGAATAAGTTAACCTCCTGGTTGCCCAATTTCCAATGGTTGAAACAAGTATTCATTGCTCTAATCGTATTAGTAGTGTTAGGAATATTTGTGTGCATGTTGTTTAGATGCCTGCTTTGTTGTGTTACTGTAAATAAAGAAAGTATCTGATGCAAAAGAATTTGCATGGGAAAAGAAAAGGGGGGATTGATTAAGGAGGTATTGGGGAGGCAAGGACAATCCCCAGACAAGGACTGTATATCTCGAAACAAGACACTGGAACTCATGATAAGGAAGCGGCAGGCGGACAGAGAAACAAATGTAAGGACTATAACTCTTGAAACTGGACATTGGAATTCATTATAAAGATACAACAAACGGGAGAATTGGCAACAACCAGCTCTTGCAATTAAGAAACATGCCAATTCAGCAGATTCCTGACCAAAGGTGAAAAGTACACTGTGAGGAAGACTCGGGGTCTTCCTCCCAAAGACCCCTGCCCACGTCCCAAAGACCCCTGCCCACAATTCTTGGAAGGCTCTGCGCAGGCGCAAGGTGCCAAAAGGCTAATTAGCATGAGAAGCGAGGGAAGGCGGGGATAGGTAATGCATATGTATAGGTGCTTGTAGAATATTGATAGATTGATTGTATAAATTCAAGACTGCTTTCTGCTTTGGGTATGCACGATAGGTGGAGAGATCCCCCGTGCATCTTACGCATACGTTTTCCTGACTTTAACCCTAAAACTAACCCTAACCATTACCCTAACATTTAACCTTACCCTAACCCTTACTCTAACCCTTACCCTGACCTGTACCCTTACACTTACCCTTACCCTTATTCTTACCCTAATTCTTACCCATACCCTAACACATATTTGTACCCTTAACCTTACCGTTACCCTTAACCTTACCCTTACCCTTACTCTATCCGTTACCCTTACGCTTACCCTTAACATAAACCTTACCCTTGACCTTACCCTTACCATAAGCCATACAACAACACTTACATGTACACTTACGCTTGCACTTACCCTAGCAATTACTCGTACAATTACCCTTAACCTTACTATTAAGCTAACCCTAAACCTTACCCTTATCCTAACACTTACCCTTATCCTAAACCTTACCCTTTCTGCTACACTTACCCTTTGCCTAATTCTAAACCTTACCCGAACCCTCACCCTTACCTAAATCTAACTAAAATCTAACCATTACCCTAACCCCTCACCCTTACAATATACATATTTTTACCCTTTACCTAAACCTTTACCCCAACCCTTACCTTGACCCTTACATTAACCCTAATCCTTACACTAAACCTTAAACTTACTCTTAACCTTAACCTTAGCTGTAACCTAATACTTACTCTTACGTTTCCCTCACCCTAACCCTAAAATTAACCCTAACCATTACCCTAACACTTACCCTTACCCTAACCCTTACTCTAACCCTTACAATTACCCATACTTTTACACATACCCTTACACTTACCCTTACTCTTAAACTTACACTAACCCTTACCCTTAACTAAATCTAACCCTTACACTAAACATCATCCTTACCCTTACCATTATCCCTTCTCTTACCCTTATCCTAAACATTTCCCAAACCCTTACCCTTACATTAAACCTAACCCTTACCATAACTCTTAACCTTATCCTTAAACTTAACCTAATACTTACCCTTCCGTTTCCCTCACCCTAAACCTAAAATTAGCCTAACCATTACCCTAGCACTTACCCTTACTCTAACCCTTACCATGAACTGAAGTGTAAGTGTTAGGATAACGGTAACCTTAAGGGTAACCCTTTAGCTTATCCTTAATGTTTATGGTTAGGTTAAGAGTAATTGTACGAGTAATTACTAGGATAAGTGTAAGCGTAAGTGTACATGTAAGTGTTGATGTATGGCTTATGGTAAGGGTAAGGTAAAGGGTAAGGTTTATGTTAAGGGAAAGTGTAAGAGTAACGGATAGAATAAGGGTAAGTGTAACGGTTAAGTGTTAGGGTAATGGTTAGGGTTAATGTTAGGATTAGGGTGAGAAAAATGTAAGGTTAAGTACTAGCTTAAGGTTAAGGGTAAGGTTAAGGTTAAGAGTAAGTGTAAGGTTTAGGTTAAGGGTTATGGTTAATGTAAGGTTCAGGGAAAGGTTTGGGGTAAGGTTTAGGGTTAGGTTCAGCTTAAGGGTAAGGGTTGGGGTAAGGTTAAGGGTGTGGATAAGGATAAGTGTAAGGGATAGGGTAAGGGTAAGGGTTAGCGTAAGGGTAAGATTAATGGTAAGGTTTATGTTAAGGGTAAGCGTAAGGGTAACGGATAGAGTAAGGGTAAGGGTAACGGTAAGGTTAAGGGTACAAATATGTGTTAGGGTATGGGTTATGGTATGGGTAAGAGTTAGGGTAATGTAAGGGTAAGGGTGAGTGTAAGGGTATGGGTCAGGGTAAGGGTTAGAGTAAGGGTTAGGGTTAGGGTAAGGGTAAGTGTTAGAATAATGGTTAGGGTTAATTTTAGGGTTAGGGTGAGGGAAACGTAAGGGTAAGTATTGGGTTAAGGTAAGGGTAAGTGTAAGGTTTAGATTTAGGCTAATGGTAAATGTAGCAGAAAGGGTAAGGTTTACGATAAGGGTAAGTGTTAGGGTAAGGGTAAGGTTTAGGGTAACATAAAGGGTAAGGATTACGGTAAGGGTAAGGGTACGGGTAGAATTTGTTAGAATATGGCTTATGGTAAGGGTAAGGTTTAGGGTAAGAGTAAGTGTAAGTGTATGTGTAAGGGTACGGGTCATTGTAAGGGTTAGAGTAAGGGTTAGGGTAAGGGTAGGTGTTAGGGTAATGGTTAGGGTTAATTTTAGGGTTAGGGTGAGGGAAACGGAAGGGTAAGTATTAGGTTAAGGTTAAGGGTAAGGTTAAGGTTAAGAGTAAGTGTAAGTTTTAGGGTAAGGGTAAGGGTTAATGTAAGGGTCAGGGTAAGGGTTAAGGTAAGGTTTAGGGTTAGAGTTAGGTTAAGGTTAAGTTTTAGGGTAAGGGTAAGTTATATGTATAAGGATAAGTGTAAGGGTAAGTGTTAGGGTAAGTGTAAGGATAAGGATAAGTGTACAAGTCAGGGTAAGGTTTAGAGTTAGGATTAGGGTTTGGGTTAGGGTAAGGGTAAGTGTTAGGGTAATGGTTAGGGTTAATTTTAGGTGTATGGTGACGGATAAGAAAGGGTAAGTAGTAGGTTAAGGTTAAGCGTAAGGTTAAGGTTAAGAGTAAGTGTAAGTTTTAGGGTACGGTTTAGGGTTAATGTAAGGGTCAGGGTAAGTGTTTGAGTAAGATTTAGGGTTAGGGTAAGAGTAAGTATATGGGTAATGGTAAGGGTAAGTGTTAGGGTTAGGGTAAGTGTAAGGTTTAGATTTAGGCTAAGGGTAAGTGTAGCAGAAAGGGTAAGGGTTACGGTAAGTGTAAGTGTAAGGATAAGGTTAAGGTTTAGGCTTACGTTAAGGGTAAGGGTAATGCTTTGGTAAGGGTAAGAGTAAGGGTAAAGGTAAGGGTTACGGTAAGGGTAAGGGTACTGGTAGAAGTATGTGTTAGAGTACGGCTTATGGTAAGGGTACAAGTAGCTCCCCCCCCAGAGACAGGACCCAAAGGTGTACAACCAGTTCCCAACACCCCTGAGACACAGGCCCCAACCGCCCCCCCAGACACAGCGACCCAAATTGTACAAGCAGCTCCCAACCCCTGCCAGGCAGGCCCCCTACCCTATACAAGCAGCTCCCAACCCTCCCCCCCCCCCCCCCCCCCGAGGGAGGCCCCAAATGTGTAGAGTCAGCTCCCAACCCCCTCAATGCTGGCCCCTAGGGTCTACAAGCAGCTCCCCCCTTGCCCCCAGATACCGGCCCCCAGACACAGACCCCAAAAGCCTAATCACAGGCCCTGAACTCTAGAGGCAGGCTCCAAAACCCAGGACAAAGCCCCAGTGGTTCGAGACAGGGCCCAAATCCCAGACACAGGCCCCAAACGCTAAACATATGCCAAAAAAAGTATTAGTGCTGGTGCCAAATGTTACAGACAGGCCCAAAAGCCCGAGATGCTCAAGGCTGAGACGTAACTTGGCTTTCTGAATTACTGGAAAGCAGCTTTCATTCTCAGATAATTGTGTGAAGGCTGATTAAGGAGCTATTGGGGAGGCAAGGACAATCCCCAGACAAGGACTGTATATCTCGAAACAAGACACTGGAACTCATGATAAGGAAGCGGCAGGCGGACAGAGAAACGAATGTAAGGACTATAACTCTCGAAACTGGACATTGGAATTCATTATAAAGATACAACAAACGGGAGAATTGGCAACAACCAGCTCTTGCAATTAAGAAACATGCCAATTCAGCAGATTCCTGACCAAAGGTGAAAAGTACACTGTGAGGAAGACTCGGGGTCTTCCTCCCAAAGACCCCTGCCCACGTCCCAAAGACCCCTGCCCACAATTCTTGGAAGGCTCTGCGCAGGCGCAAGGTGCCAAAAGGCTAATTAGCATGAGAAGCGAGGGAAGGCGGGGATAGGTAATGCATATGTATAGGTGCTTGTAGAATATTGATAGATTGATTGTATAAATTCAAGACTGCTTTCTGCTTTGGGTATGCACGATAGGTGGAGAGATCCCCCGTGCATCCAGCGCTGCAATAAAGAATATACCACTTAAAGGAATTTCGGCTTCGATCTTTGAATCAATTTGGCGACCCAGATGGGACAACCTCTCTGCCGGACTGCAGGACCTGCTGGAAACAGGACTCCCTAGGGTACCCCCGGGATTTCCCGGAGGGACTCCTCGACTCACCGGATCACTGCGGAGGCAGACAAGGACCCCATCATTGTAAGTGAGTATATTCTTTATTCTGGTTTGGTTTTCTGGTAGACCGGTCATCTGGAACTGTCTGTAAGTCAGAAGGTGATCTTCTGCGAGGCAGTGTTTGGTATATACTTTGTGGTTAGCACCATAAGTACATGTTTGGGGACCTTAAGGAAGGAGCTCGCTTTAAGGTCCATCTGGAATTGTGTTGTCTATTTCGGTTTTCTGACTCATGGAGTATGGTATTTAACTCTGGTTATTGTTACTGCGATTTTGGCTATTTTCCTGGTGGTAATAGTAGGTTCGTGGCATTGTTATAAGAAAGATATCGTTACGGTGTTACACAGTTCGGTTTTCTGACTTATCGCATGTGGAATTTGACTCTGACTATTGTTACTGTGATTTTGGCAATATTGCTGGTAATAGTAGTTTTGTGACATCGCTACTGAAAGATATTGCGTGCCCGTATTTTTGTGAGTGATACGTTTTGTGATACGCTTTTGTAAGTAACATGTGTATTCTGAAAGTGTAAACTGGAAACTGGGGGGGCAAACAAGCAGTGAAATTTTAAAGAAAAGTGCGTTAGGATGTGTTTTAAGTCACTGGAAGGATATTGGAGGATCTGCCGGTGGAAGTGTGAACAGGAAAACATTGATAAAATATCGTAATCAGTGGTGGCCGCTTTATAAGCTGGAATGTGGAGAAAAGTGGCCCCTAAATGGAACTTTAAACTATAATATTTTGCTACAGTTAATGTTGTTTTTTGAGAAGCAGAACAGGATGAAATGTTGTATACTGATGTTTCAGCATCTTGGTGGGAAAAGGTAGGGAATTAAGTTGGCCCCTAACTGAACCTTTGATGTTGGCATTAGAGAAGTACAGGCTGGAGAAAGATAAAGGAAGTGTTAAAAGGGTTGTTGAAAGTGTTAAAGGTGTTTGAAGTTGAATGAGCAGGGAAAGAGGATGTAGGAATGTTAATAGTTCTGCCTCTGCCCGAGGCAGAGATCTTAAAATCATGGGTGTTAGCCCTTTAGGGCAAAGGGACCATGATCAGTCCGAGAGAGTTGTCACAGAAACAGAAAAGAGGTACACTCTTAAAACAACCTGAGTTCATGTGCGAGCTCAGATTGCTGATGGGACCGTTCAGGGAACTGTGGACAATTGCATTCCCCTGACCGACCCCCACTAAGACCCGAATCATCCTGAAAATCATGAACGGTTAAGTAAATACTAAAACCTGGATGAATTGGGAATTGAGAATATGCTTCCAACAAGGTCTAAAAGAAAGCCCTATGGAATTTTTGGACCAACTCTGAAATGTAATGAAAATAAATAAATAAATAAAACAAAACGGTTTGGACCTGGCTTTGGAGGACAAATTGACTAGCCTTTTCCTAGGGTAATCAACCCCTGATTTCAACAGGAATAACGGGGACCTGGGGAATCTACCCTAGCGGATCCTCCACTGGTTATAATGAAGCTAGGGGAGGAATGGAAGTGAAATTTCTTATTGCTATGGGGCAACGTATTCAGTTCTAAATCAAGCATTAATGCCTTCACAGAATTATTATGTTAGGGTAAAAGGTGTGTCGTGGTTTAACCCGGCCGGCAGCTAAACACCACGCAGCTGTTCGCTCCCCCTCCCCCTCCCTCTCTGGGACGGGGGAGAGAAATGGAAAGTGAAGCCTGTGAGTTGAGATAAAGACAGTTTAATAAGACAAAATAATAATAATAATAATAACAATAATTAATAATAATAATAATAATAACAATAATAACAATAATAATAACAATAATAATAATACAATGATGATAATAGTACCACTACTAATAATGTGTACAAAGAAGTGATGCACAATGCAATTGCTCACCACCCGCTGACCAATGCCCAGCCTAACCCCGAGCAGTCCGGCCCCCTCCCCCTGGCTAGCCACCCCTATGTATTGTTTAGCCTGACGTCAGATGCTATGGAATACCCCTTTGGCTAGTTTGGGTCACCTGTCCTGGGTCTGTCCCCTCCCAGCTCTTACTGCACCCCCAGCCTGCCTGTTGGCAGGACAGAGCAAGAAGCTGAGATGTCCTTGGCTTGGTATAAGCATTGCTCTGCAACAATTAAAACATCGGGGTGTTATCAGCACTCTTCTCATCCTAAGCCAAAACATAGCATTCTCCCAGCTACTAGGAAGAAAATTAACTCTGTTCTAACTGAAACCAGGACAAGGTGTAACCGAAAAGGCTTATTTTTGTGAACCTTTGAAGTACAAGTTAGGGAAACAATGGGGCATACACAGATTTTTATCTATGCCTAGCTCCTCATGGGCACTCTTAGGTAGAGATTCATTAGAGCAAGTAGGAGCAGAAATTGTCTTTGAAAAAGGGAAAATGGAATTAAGAACAGGAGAAGAACAACTAATAAATGTGTTAAGCTTGGCACTAATACAAACTGACCCTAAAAGTGAAATACCTTTAGAGATCACAGATCAAGTATGTCCAGGAGTTTGGGCTACCGAAGTCCCTGGAAGAGCTAAAAATGTGACCTTAATGATTATTAAATTAAAGCCAGGAGAGAAACCCGTTAAGGTTAAGTAATATCCTTTGAGGATAGAAGATAGGAAAGGAATTAAAGAGATAATTGATCAATTTTTACAGTATGGATTATTGATTGAATGCGAATCAGAATACAATGCACCCATATTGCCAATTAAAAAGGCAGATGAAAAAGCTATAGGCTAGTTCCGGATTTGAGGGCCATAAATAAAATCACTGAGGATATACATCCAGTAGTGGCAAACCCTTATACTTTGCTGACTAAATTAAAGAATAGTCAAGTTTGGTTTACCGTACTGGATTTAAAAGATGCCTTCTTCTGCCTAGGCTTAGCCACAGAAAGCCAAAACCTATTCGCCTTTGAATGGGAAAATCCCGATTCAGGCAGAAAGACGCAGCTTACGTGGACATTACTACCTCAAGGATTCAAGAATAGCCCCACTATTTTTGGAAACCAATTAGCAAGGGAACTCGAAACATGGATACCTCCGGACACTGAAGGTGCTTTGTTACAATATGTAGTATGTAGATGATCTCTTAATAGCTACCGAGACTAAAGGGAGTTGTATTCAATGGACTATAAGTCGTCTTAATTTTCTGGGTTTAAATGGATATCAAGTCTCTTGACAGAAAGTCCAGCTGGCTCAACAAAGTGTGACCTATCTGGGATTTGACATTTCGGAAGGACAACGAGAACTAGGAACTGAACATAAGGAAGTCATTTGCCGGACTCCAGAACCTCAAATGGTAAAGGAGCTACAAACCTTTTTAGGAATGACAGATTGGTGTCGCCTTTGGATTTATAATTATGGACTATTGGTAAAGCCTCTATGTGAATTGATAAAGATTAACCAGTCAAAGTTAGTCTGGACTGGAGAAGCACAAAAAGTCTTTAAACAACTTAAACAAGAATTGATGATTTTGAAATATCAAGCAATATTGGTAGAACAGGACGACGTGGAAATTGTGATAATTCATATTGTGAATCTAGCCTCTTTTCTTAGTGATGCTCCGGCACAAGCTGTGATTCACGATTGTTTAGAAACTCTAGAGACTGTGTATTCCAGCCGACCAGACCTTAAGGAGGAGCCCATGGAAGATGCCGAAGAAACTTGGTTCACGGATGGGAGCAGTTTTGTTACGCAAAGACAACGTAAAGCTGGATATGCTATAACAACTACTCAGCAGGTAATCGAGTCTAAGCCTTTACCCCCTGGAACATCAGCTCAAAAGGCGGAGATAGTTGCTCTCACGAGAGCATTGGAACTGGCAGCGGGAAAAAGGGTAAATATTTAGACAGATTCTAAATATACATTCGGCGTGGTACATGCTCATGGAGCAATTTGGAAAGAACATGGATTGCTGACCGCTCAGTGAAAACACAAAGTATGCTGAAGAAATTTTAAAATTGTTAGAGGCTGTAAAACAACCAGAAAAGGTAGCTATCATGCATTGTCAGGGACACCAAAAGGGGAACACCGATTTTGAAATTGGAAAATCGATTGGCAGAGGCTAAGCAGGCAGCTGAAATAACTGAGGTGAAGGCATTGTCTTTGATACCAGACGGTAAAATCCAAACTATATGCAAATTATACAAAAGAAGACTTAAAATTAATTGAAGATTTGAAAGGTAAAATGAAACCAGATGGATGAGTATATTTAAAAGATAACCCCATAGTAATACCCTCTAGTTTGACATGGCCCATAGTTCTTACAGAACACAAAACGCACTGGGGAGCTGGCACACTGCATAAGAGCCCGAGTCAGACATTAGTGGGATGATATGATAAAACAAGTAACTCAACAATGTAGCATTTGCTTACACAATAACCCCAATACCAAGAATAGAATAAAATTTGGAATAATCGGTAAAGGAAATTATTCGGGGCAACAGTGGCAAATTGATTTTTCAGAACTCCCTAGAAAAGGGGGGTATCATTATTTACTGGTTCTGACTGACACGTTTTCAGGAAGGCCTGAAGCCTTTCCCTGTCGAACAACCAAAGCAAGAGAAGTGGTTAAAGTCTTGTTAAATGAAATAATACCATGCTTTGGGATTCTAGTAGCAATGTCTTCTGATAGAGTTTCACATTTTTGTGCACAAGTGGTAGAACAGATAAGTAAGATTCTAAAGATAGATTGGCAACTGCATACTCCTTATAGACCACAGGCAAGTGGACAGGTAGAAAAAATGAACCATTTAATTAAACAATAAATAGCTAAAATTGGATAAGAAGCTAATTTGTCATGGCCTCAATCCCTCCCTTTAGCATTACTTGGAATTAGAGTTAAACCTAGAATAAAAGGAAATTTGAGTCCCTTCAAAATCTTATATGGAAGGCCATAGCAATTTCTATTTAGCGGAGAGGACCTAACGCAGTTAGGATCAGAATATTTATATGCTTATATAACTGAACTTCAGAAACAATTAAATAAAGTACATACATTTGTTTTAGGGACCAGGGCTAGAGGGTTGGATCAACCAATCCACCCCTTTAAGCTCGGGGATTATATATATATAAAGACTTTTTCAGGACAACCCGTGCAGGAAAAATGGAAGGAAAGTGGATGGGAGCATACCAAGTATTACTGACAACACACACCGCCATTAAGATTAAGAAGCAAGCAGCTTGGATCCACAATTCAAGGGTGAAGAAGGCCCCGGCGAGGATATGGACCACCACTCCAATTGGACCAACAAAATTACGGTTTTCCAGATCCTAATGATTGCAGGGGTGCGGTTCTCGGATTTGGGGTGGGCAACTTGGGATGAGAACTTACACCTGACCTTAATACAAACAATTTCTCAAGTAACTAATAAGACGAACTGTTGGGTATGCACCCATCTGCCACAGCATGGGAATAAGGGTGTATCGTAACCCTTACCCAAACCCTAACCCTAACCCTTACCCCAACCCTTACCCTGACCCTTACATTAACCCTAACCCTTTCCCTAACCCTAACCCTAACCCAAACCCTTACTCTAACCCTAAGCCTTATCCTAAACCTTAAACTTAATCTTATCTTTAACCTTACCCTTAAACTAATACATACCCTTACGTTTCCCTCATCATAACCCTAAAATTAACCGTAACCATTACCCTAAGACTTATCCTTACCTAACCCTAGCCCTTACTCTAACTTTTACCCTGAGCCAGAACCTTAGACTTCCCCTACCCCTTCCCCTTACTAATACCGTTACCCTAACCCTTACCCTTAAACTTACGGTTACCATTAACCTTACCCTTACCCTAACACTTACCCTTACCCTATCCCTTACACTTATCCATACAACTTACGCTTACCCTAACACTTAACCTTAAGCTAACCCTAACCCTAAATCTTACCTGAACCCTTACCCTGACCCTTACATTAACCCTTACCCTAAAACTTACACTTAACCTTAACCTTACCCTTAACCTTAACCTAATACTTACCCTTACTTTTCCCTCAGCCTAACCCTAAAATTAACCCTAACCATTACCCCAACACTTACCCTTACCCTAACCCTTACCCTTACCATAACCCATACTCTAACACATACTTCTACCCGTACCCGTACCCTTACGGTAACCCTTACCCTTACGGTAACCCTTACAGTTATCGTAACCCTTACCCTTACCGTTACCGTTACCGTGGCCCTTACCCTTACCCTTACCCTTACCCTTACCCTTACCCTAACCCTAAACCTTACCCTTATCCTAACACTTACCCTTACCGTAAACCTTACCCTTTCTGCTACACTTACCCTTAGCCTAAATCTAAACCTTACACTTACCCTTAGCCTAACCCTCACCCTTACCCTTACCCATACCCTTATTCTTACCCTTTCCCTAACCCTTACCTTTACACTTACGGTTACCATTAACCTTACCCTTACCCTAACACTTATCCTTAACCTAACCCTTACCCTAAACCTTACCCCAACCCTTACCCTGACCCTTACATTAACCCTAACCCTTACCCTAAACCTTACACTTACTCTTAACCTTAACCTTACCCTTAACATTAACGTAATACTTATGCATACGTTTTCCTGACTTTAACCCTAAAACTAACCCTAACCATTACCCTAACACTTAACCTTACCTTAACCCTAACCCTAACCCTTTCTCTTACCCTTACCCTGACCTGTACCCTTACACTTACCCTTACCCTTATACTCACCCTAATTCTTACCCATACCCTAACACATATTTGTACCCTTAACCTTACCGTTACCCTTAACCTTACCCTCACCCTTACACTATCCGTTACCCTTACGCTTACCCTTAACATAAACCTTACCCTTGACCCTACCCTTACCATAAGCCATACAACAACACTTACATGTACACTTACGCTTGCACTTACCCTAGCAATTACTTGTACAATTACCCTTAACCTTACTATTAAGCTAACCCTAAACCTTACCCTTATCCTAACACTTACCCTTATCCTAAACCTTACCCTTTCTGCTACACTTACCCTTTGCCTAATTCTAAACCTTACCCGAACCCTCACCCTTACCTAAATCTAACTAAAATCTAACCATTACCCTAACCCCTCACCCTTACAATATACATATTTTTACCCTTTACCTAAACCTTTACCCCAACCCTTACCTTGACCCTTACATTAACCCTAATCCTTACACGAAACCTTACACTTACTCTTAACCTTAAACTTAGCTGTAACCTAATACTTACTCTTGCGTTTCCCTCACCATAACCCTAAAATTAACCCTAACCATTACCCTAACACTTACCCTTACCCTAACCCTTTCTCTAACCCTTACAATGACCCGTACTTTTACAATTACCCTTACACTTACTCTTACTCTTAAACTTACATTAACCCTTACCCTTAACCCTTACACTAAACATCATCCTTACCCTTACCATTATCCCTTCTCTTACCCTTATCCTAAACGTTTCCCAAACCCTTACCCTTACATTAAACCTAACCCTTACCATAACTCTTAACCTTATCCTTAAACTTCACCTAATACTTACCCTTCCGTTTCCCTCACCCTAAACCTAAAATTAGCCTAACCATTACCCTAGCACTTACCCTTACTCTAACCCTTACCATGAACTGAAGTGTAAGTGTTAGGATAACGGTAACCTTAAGGGTGACCCTTAAGCTGATCCTTAATGTTTATGGTTAGGTTAAGGGTAATTGTACGAGTAATTGCTAGGATAAGTGTAAGCGTAAGTGTACATGTAAGTGTTGATGTATGGCTTATGGTAAGGGTAAGGTTTATGTTAAGGGAAAGCGTAAGAGTAACGGATAGAATAAGGGTAAGTGTAACGGTTAAGTGTTAGGGTAATGGTTAGGGTTAATTTTAGGATTAGGGTGAGAAAAATGTAAGGTTAAGTACTAGCTTAAGGTTAAGGGTAAGGTTAAGGTTAAGAGTAAGTGTAAGGTTTAGGTTAAGGGTAAGGCTTCAGGGAAGGGGTAAAGTTCAGGGAAAGGTTTGGGGTAAGGTTTACGGTTAGGTTCAGCTTAAGGGGAAGGGTTGGTGTAAGGTTAAGGGTATGGAAAAGGATAAGGGTAAGGGTAAGGGTTAGCGTAAGAGTAAGATTAATGGTAAGGTTTATGTTAAGGGTAAGCGTAAGGGTAAGGGATAGAGTAAGGGTAAGGGTAAGGTTAAGGGTAACGGTAAGGTTAAGGGTACAAATATGTGTTAGGGTATGGGTTATGGTATGGGTAAGAATTAGGGTGAGTATAAGGGTAAGGGTAAGTGTAAGGGTACAGGTCAGGGTAAGGGTTAGGGTTAGGGTTAGGGTAAGGTTAAGTGTTAGGGTAATGGTTAGGGTTAGTTTTAGGGTTAAAGTCAGGAAAACGTATGCGTAAGTATTAGGTTAATGTTAAGGGTAAGGTTAAGGTTAAGAGTAAGTGTAAGGTTTAGGGTAAGGGTTAGGGTTAATGTAAGGGTCAGGGTAAGGGTTGGGGTAAGGGTTAGGTTAAGGATAAGTGTTAGGGTAAGGGTAAGGTTAATGGTAACCGTAAGTGTAAAGGTAAGGGTTAGGGAAAGGGTAAGAATAAGGGTATGGGTAATGGTAAGGGTGAGGGTTAGGCTAAGGGTAAGTGTAAGGTTTAGATTTAGGCTAAGGGTAAGTGTAGCAGAAAGGGTAAGGTTTACGGTAAGGGTAAGTGTTAGGATAAGGGTAAGCTTTAAGGTTAGGTTAAGGGTAAGGTATAGGGTAAGGGTAAGAGTAAGGGTAAGGGTAAGGGTAAGGGTAAGGGCAACGGTAACGGTAACAGTAAGGGTAAGTGTTACGGTAAGGGTAAGGGTTACCGTAAGGGTACGGGTACGGGTAGAGGTATGTGTTAGAGTATGGGTTATGGTAAGGGTAAGGGTTAGGGTAAGGGTAAGTGTAGGAGTAATGGTTAGAGTTAATTTTAGGGTTAGGGTGCGGGAAACGTAAGGGTAAGTATTAGGTTAAGGTTAAGCGTAAGGTTAAGGTTAAGTGTAAGTTTTAGGGTAAGGGTTAATGTAAGGGTCAGGGTAAGGGTTCAGGTAAGGTTTAGGGTTAGGGTTAGGTTAAGGTTAAGTGTTAGGGTAAGCGTAAGTTGTATGGATAAGGATAAGTGTAAGGGATAGGGTAAGGGTAAGTGTTAGGGTAAGGGTAAGATTAATGGTAACCGTAAGTGTTAGGGTAAGGGTAAGAGTAAGGGGAAGGGGAAGGGGAAGTCTAAGGGTCCGGGTCAGGGTAAAAGTTAGAGTAAGGGTTAGGGTTAGGGTTCGGTAAGGATAAGTGTTAGGGTAATGGTTACGGTTAATTTTAGGGTTATGATGAGGGAAACGTAAGGGTATGTATTAGTTTAAGGGTAAGGTTAAAGTTAAGATTAAGTGTAAGGTTTAGGTTAAGGGTTAAGGTTAGAGTAAGGGTTAGGGTTAGGGTTAGGGTTAGGGTTAGGGTTAGGGTTAGGGTTAGGGTTAGGGTTAGGGTTAGGGATAATGTAAGGGTCAGGGTAAGGGTTGGGGTAAGGTTTAGGTTAAGGGTAAAAGTAAGTATAATGGTAAGGGTAAGAGTGAAGGTTAGGGTAATGGTTAGATGTAGGTAAGGGTGAGGGTTAGGGTAAGATTTAGAATTAGGCAAAGGGTAAGCGTAGCAGAAAGGGTAAGGTTTAGGATAAGGGTAAGTGTTAGGATAAGGGTAAGGTTTAGGGTTAGCTTAATAGTAAGGTTAAGGGTAATTGTACGAGTAATTGCTAGGGTAAGTACAAGCGTAAGTGCACATATAAGTGTTGTTGTATGGCTTATGATAAGGGTTAGGTTAAGGTTAAGGTTTATGTTAAGTGTAAGTGTAAGGGTAACGGAGACAGTAAAGGTAAGGGTAAGGGTAAGGGGAACGGTTAGGTTAAGGCTACAAGTACGTGTTAGGGTATGGGTTATGCTACGGGAAAGGCTTAGGGTAAGGGTAAGTGTAAGGGTACGGGTCAGGGTAAGGGTTAGAGTAAGGGTTAGAGTTACGGTTAGGGTTAGGGTAAGGGTAAGTGTTAGGGTAATGGTTAGGGTTAATTTTAGGGTTAGGGTGAGGGAAACGTAAGGGTAAGTATTAGGTTAATGTTAAGGGTAAGGTTACGGTTAAGAGTAAGTGTAAGTTTTAGGGTAAGGGTTAGGGTTAATGTAAGGGTCAGGGTAAGGGTTGGGGTAAGGTTTAGGGTTAGGGTTAGGTTAAGGGTAAGGATTAGGGTAAGGGTAAGGGCATGGATAAGGATAAGTGTAAGTGTTAGGGTAAGGGTAATGTTAAAGGTAACAGTAAGTGTAAGGAGAAGGGTTAGGGTAAGGGTAAGAGAAAGGGTATTGGTAATGATAAGGGTGAGAGTTACAGTAAGGGTAAGATTTAAAGTAATGTTTAGTAAGATTTAAAGTAAGGTTTAGATTTAGGCTAAGGGTAAATGTAGAAGAAAGGGTAAGGTTTACTGTAAGGTTTAAGGTTTCGGCTTAGGTTAAGGGTAAGGGTAAGAGTAAGGGTAATTGTACGAGGAATAGCTAGGGTAAGTGTAAGCGTAAGTGTACATGTAAGTGTTGTTGTATGGCTTATGGTAAGGGTAAGGTCAAAAGTAAGGTTTATGTAAAGAGTAAGCGTAAGGGTAACGGATAGAGTAAGGGTATGGGTAAGGTTAAGGGTAACGGTAAGGTTAAGGGTACAAATATGTGTTAGGGTATGGGTTATGGTATGGGTAAGAATTAGGGTAAGTAAAAGGGTAAGGGTAAGGGTAAGTGTAAGGGTACGTGTCAGGGTAAGGGTTAGAGTAAGGGTTGTTAGGGTTAGGGTAAGGTTAAGTGTTAGGGTAATGGTTAGGATTAGTTTAAGGGTTAAAGTCAGGAAAACGTGTGCGTAAGTATTAGGTTAATATTAAGGGTAAGGTTAAGAGTAAGTGTAAGGTTTAGGGTAAGGGTTAGGGTTAATGTAAGGGTCAGGATAAGGGTTGGGGTAAGGTTTAGCGTAAGGGTTAGGTTAAGGATAAGTGTTAGGGTAAGGGTAAGGTTAATGGTAACCGTAAGTGTAAAGGTAAGGGTTATGGTAAGGGTAAGAATAAGGGTATGGGTAATGGTAGCAGAAAGGGTAAGGTTTCCGGTAAGGGTAAGTGTTAGGATAAGGGTAAGGTTTAGGGTTAGGGTAAGGGTAAGGGATAGGGTTAGGGTAAGGGTAAGAGTAAGGGAAAGGGAAAGGGTAAGGGTAAGGGTAAGGGTAAGGGTAAGGGTAAGGGTAGGGTAAGGGTAAGGGTTACGGTAAGGGTAAGGGTTACCGTAAGGGTACGGGTACGGGTAGAAGTATGTGTTAGAGTATGGGTTATGGTAAGGGTAAGGGTTAGGGTAAGGGTAAGTGTAGGGGTAATGGTTAGGGTTAATTTTAGGGTTAGGCTGAGGGAAAAGTAAGGGTAAGTATTAGGTTAAGGTTAAGGGTAAGGTTAAGGTTAAGTGTAAGTTTTAGGGTAAGGGTTAATGTAAGGGTCAGGGTAAGGGTTCAGGTAAGGTTTAGGGTTAGGGTTAGGTTAAGGTTAAGTGTTAGGGTAAGCGTAAGTTGTATGGATAAGTATAAGTGTAAGGGATAGGGTAAGAGTAAGTGTTAGGGTAAGGGTAAGGTTAATGGTAACCGTAAGTGTAAGGGTAAGGGTTAGGGTAAGGGTAAGCGTAAGGGGAAGGGTAAGGGGAAGTCTAAGGTTACGGGTCAGGGTTTAAAGTTAGAGTAAGGGTTAGGGTTAGGGTTAGGTAAGGATAAGTGTTAGGGTAATGGTTACGGTTAATTTTAGGGTTATGATGAGGGAAACGTAAGGGTACGTATTAGTTTAAGGGTAAGGTTAAAGTTAAGATTAAGTGTAAGGTTAAAGTTAAGATTAAGTGTAAGGTTTAGGTTAAGGGTTAGGGTTAGAGTAAGGGTTAGGGTTAGGGTTAGGGTAAGGGTTAGGGTTAATGTAAGGGTCAGGGTAAGGGTTGGGGTAAGGTTTAGGTTAAGGGTAAATGTAAGTATAATGGTAAGGGTAAGGGTGAGGGCTAGCGTAATGGTTAGATTTAAGCAAGGGTGAGGGTTAGGGTAAGATTTAGAATTAGGCAAAGGGTAAGTGTAGCAGAAAGGGTAAGGTTTAGGATAAGGGTAAGTGTTAGGATAAGGGTAAGGTTTAGGGTTAGCTTAATAGTAAGGTTAAGGGTAATTGTACGAGTAATTGCTAGGGTAAGTGCAAGCGTAAGTGCACATGTAAGAGTTGTTGTATGCCTTATGATAAGGGTTAGGTTAAGGTTAAGGTTTATGTTAAGTGTAAGTGTAAGGGTAACGGAGACAGTAAAGGTAAGGGTAAGGGGAACGGTAAGGTTAAGGCTACAAGTACGTTTTAGGGTATGGGTCATGGTAAGGGAAAGGCTTAGGGTAAGGGTAAGTGTAAGGGTACGGGTCAGGGTAAGGGTTACAGTAAGGGTTAGAGTTACGGTTAGGGTTAGGGTAAGGGTAAGTGTTAGGGTAATGGTTAGGGTTAATTTTAGGACTTAGGGTGAGGGAAACGTAAGGGTAAGTGTTAGGGTAATGGTTAAGGGTAAGGTTAAGGTTAAGAGTAAGTGTAAGCTTTAGGGTAAGGGTTAGGGTTAATGTAAGGGTCAGGGTAAAGGCTGGGATAAGGTTTAGGGTTAGGGTTAGGTTAAGGGTAAAGATTAGGGTAAGGGTAAGGGCATGGATAAGGATAAGTGTAAGTGTTAGGGTAAGGGTAATGTTAAAGGTAACAGTAAGTGTAAGGAGAAGGGTTAGGGTAAGGGTAAGAGTAAGGGTATTGGTAATGATAAGGGTGAGGGTTACAGTAGGGGTAAGTGTAAGGTTTAGATTTAGGCTAAGGGTAAGTGTAGCAGAAAGGGTAAGGTTTACTGTAAGGTTTAGGCTTAGGTTAAGGGTAAGGGTAAGGGTAATTGTACGAGTAATTTTAGGGTTAGGTTAAGGTTAAGTGTTAGGGTAATGGTTAGGGTAAATTTAAGGGTTAAAGTCAGGAAAACATATGCGTAAGTATTAGGTTAATGTTAAGAGTAAAGTTAAGGTTAAGAGTAAGTGTAAGGTTTAGGGTAAGGGTTAGCGTTAATGTAAGGGTCAGGGTAAGGGTTGGGGTAAGGTTTAGGTTAAGGGTTAATGTAAGCATTATGATAAGGGTAAGGGTGAGTGTAGGGTAAGGTTTAGAATTAGGCAAAGAGTAAGTGTAGCAGAAAGGGTAAGGATTACGGTAAGGGTAAGTGCTAGGATAAGTGTAAGGTTGAGGATTAGGTTAAGGGTAAGGGTAATGGTTTGGTAAGGGTAAGGGTAAGGTTAATTGTACGAGTAGTTGCCAGGGTAAGTGGAAACGTAAGTGAACATGTAAGTGTTGTTCTATGGCTTATGGTAAGGGTAAGGTTAAGAGTAAGTTTTATGTTAAGGATAAGTGTAAGAGTAACAAATAGAGTAAGGGTAAGGGTAACAGTAAGGTTAAGGGTAGAAGTATGTGTTAGAGTATGGGCTATGGTAAGGGTAAGGGTAGAGTAAGAGTAAGGGTAAGGGTATGTGTAAGCGTATGGTTCATTGTAAGGGTTACAGTAAGGGTTAGGGTAAGGGTAAGTGTTAGGGTAATGGTTAGGGTTAATTTTAGGGTTAGGGTGAGGGAAACGTAAGGGTAAGTATTAGATTACAGCTAAGGTTAAGGTTAAGAGTAAGTGTAAGATTTAGGGTAAGGGTTAGGGTTAATGTAAGGGTCAGGGTAAGGGTTGGGGTAAGGTTTAGGGTAAGGGTTAGGTTAAGGATAAGCGTTAGGGTAAGGGTAAGGTTAATGGTAACCGTAAGTGTAAAGGTAAGGTTTAGGGTAAGGGTAAGAATAAGAGTATGGGGAAGGGTAAGGGTGAGGGTTAGGCTAAGGGTAAGTGTAGCAGAAAGGGTAAGGTTTACTGTAAGGTTTAAGGTTTCGGCTTCGGTTAAGGGTAAGGGTAAGGGTAATTGTACGAGGAATTCCTAGGGTAAGTGTAAGCGTAAGTGTACATGTAAGTGTACATGTAAGTGTTGTTGTATGGCTTATGGTAAGGGTAAGGTCAAGGGTAAGGTTTATATTAAGGCTTAGGGTAAGGGTAACGGATAGAGTAAGGGTAAGGGTAAGGTTAAGGGTAACGGTAAGGTTAAGGGTACAAATATGTGTTAGGGTATGGGTAAGAATTAGGGTAAGTATAAGGGTAAGGGTAAGTGTAAGGGTACAGGTCAGGGTAAGGGTTAGAGTAAGGGTTAGGGTTAGGGTAAGGTTAAATGTTAGGGTAATGGTTAGGGTTAGTTTTAGGGTTAAAGTCAGGAAAACGTATGCGTAAGTATTAGGTGAATGTTAAGGGTAAGGTTAAGGTTAAGAGTAAGTGTAAGGTTTAGGGTAAGGGTTAGGGTTAATGTAAGGGTCAGGGTAAGGGTTGGGGTAAGGTTTAGGGTAAGGGTTAGGTTAAGGATAAATGTTAGGGTAAGGGTAAGGTTAATGGTAACCGTAAGTGTAAAGGTAAGGGTTACGGTAAGGGTAAGAATAAGGGTATGGGTAATGGTAAGGGTGAGGGTTAGGCTAAGGGTAAGTGTAAGGTTTAGATTTCGGCTAAGGGTAAGTGTAGCAGAAAGGGTAAGCTTTAAAGTAAGGTTTAAGGTTTAGGCTTAGGTTAAGGGTAAGGGTAAGGGTACGGGTCAGGGTAAGGGTTAGAGTAAGGGTTTGAGTATGGGTAAGGGTAAGGGTTAGGATAAGTGTAAGGGTGCAAGCAAGGATTAGGGCAAGAGTAAGTGTAAGGGTAATAGAAAGGGTTAGGGTAAGTGTAAGGGTAAGGGAATGTGTTAGGATATGTTTTAGGGGAAGCAGAAGGGTAAGGGTTAGGTTAAGTGTAAGGGGAAGGGGAAGGTAAGGGGAAGGGTTGGAGTAAGGTATAGGGTAAGGGTAAGGTTATGGTTAAAGGAAAGAGTAAGGGTAAGGAAAAAGTAAAGGTAAGGATTTGGGTAATGGTAAGGGTGAGAAGGTTTAGGGTAAGGGTTACGGTAAGGGTTAGGTAACGCAGTGTACAACCTGGGACGTCACACGCAGAGCTGCCTCTGGCAAGGTGAGTGAGGAACAGATGTAGCAGTTGTTGTGTTGTAGGTCTCACTGTTCCTCTAAGCATCCCCTCTTTGTCTTTTAGAGGTGTTGTAGCTGTTTGAAGAGGGTAGATTGAAGCATCTGCCTCGGGGGCTGGTAAGCGGCAGAGGTAAGGGAGCAGATGAGAGTAACTTACCTAGTTGTGCTGTGTCTTTGGATGCTGCATCGGCCTATGCGTTTCTTTTTCTTTCACAGGTGTCTCGCACAGGCTCAAAGGAGCAAACTGCACTCTGAAGAGCTGTGTAAGAAGAGGGGCTGGTCATGAGCTGGGTTGGAGCAGAACGACCAAGTAGCACAAGGTGACTATGAAAGGTGTCCGTCTTGCTTTGCAGGTGCCGTGGCAGGCTCTCCACAGAAGTGGATAAGGATATGAGATAAGGCCAGAGAGCGACAAGGAGCGGCACGTGCAGGGATGGTTTTGAAGCGCTGCGGTGGCTTACTCTTCTGTTCATCAGGTGCCACAGGCAAGGTGGGTTGTAACATCAGTCGTTATATTTGCATGAAAGCAGTTCACTTGAATGCCACAGTGCATCTGAGTAGGGTGTTCTAGCAGAACAAGCTTGTCTGGCACAGCGGTGCCTGATGGCAGTGTGTTTCCTCAGGTGAAGAGGTGCCTGAAGCCCCATCCTATCTAGCCTGCACACAATTATCTGAGAATGAAAGCTGCTTTCCAGTAATTCAAAAAGCCAAGTTACGTCTCAGCCTTGAGCATCTCGGGCTTTTGGGCTTTTTTTTTTTTTACAGACACTGTAACATTTGGCACCAGCACTAATACTTTTTTTGGCATATGTTTAGCGTTTGGGGCCTGTGTCTGGGATTTGGGCCCTGTCTCGAACCACTGGGGCTTTGTCCTGGGTTTTGGAGCCTGCCTCTAGAGTTCAGGGCCTGTGATTAGGCTTTTGGGGTCTGTGTCTGGGGGCCGGTATCTGGGGGCAAGGGGGGAGCTGCTTGTAGACCCTTGGGGCCGGCATTGAGGGGGTTGGGAGCTGACTCTACACCTTTGGGGCCTGCTTCTGGGGGCGGGGGGGGGGTTGAGACCAGCATCTGGGGGAGGGGTGGGAGCTCTTTGTATTCCTTTGGAGCCTGTGTCGGGGGGCGGGGGGGGGGGGGAAGGGGAGGGTTGGTTGGGAGGTGCTTGTACACTGTTGGAGCCTGGGTTGAGGGAGGAGGTTTGGAGCTGCTTCTACACCTTTGGGCCTGGCATCGGGGGTAGGGGGTTGGGTGCTGGTTGTAGGGGCCTGTGTTTGGGGGGGGGGGCTTGGGACCTGCGTCTGGGGGAGGGGTGGGAGCTGCTTGTACACCTTTGGGGCCTGCATGTGTGGGGCGTCAGGGCCTGTGTCTAGCGGGCTGGGAACTGCTTGTACAATGTAGGAATCTGTTTCTGCAGGGTGGCTGGGAGCTGTTTGTACAACTTTGGGGCCAGCATCTGGGGGTGGCTGGGAGCTGCCTGTACACTGTAGGGGCCTGTGTTTGTGGGGGGCTTGGGGGCCTCCCTCGGGGGGGGGGGGGGGAGGGTTGGGAGCTGCTTGTATAGGGTAGGAGGCCTGCCTGGCAGGGGTTGGGAGCTGCTTGTAGAATTTGGGTCCCTGTGTCTGGGGAGGAGTTGGGGCCTGTGTCTCAGGGGTGTTGGGAACTGGTTGTACACCTTTGGGTCCTGTCTCTGGGGGGGAGCTACTTGTACACTTTTGGGGTCTTTATTTGAGGGGGGTTGGGAGTTGCTCATGCATTCTAGGTGCCTCCCTTTTGAGAAGGGTTGGGGCCTGCATCTGTGGGTGGTTGGGAGCTGCTTGTACACTATAGGGGCCATGGTCTTGGAGGGGGGTCTGGGCTGTTTATACACCTCTGTGGCCTGTGTTTGGGGGGGGGGGTGGGCCTGTGCCTGGGGGAGTTGGGAGGTGCTTGTTCACTCTAGGAGCCTCCATTTGGGGGCCTTTGGGGCCTCCCTTTGAGGGGGAGGGAGTTGGGAGTTGGTTGTACACCTCCGCATCCCATGTCTTGGGGAGGGGGGGGGGAGTGGGACCGGTCTCTGAAGGGGCGGGTTGTGAGCTGCTTGTACACCTGTGTCGGGGGGGAGGGTAGGGGGGATGGCGGGGGGCGGGCCCGGGTCTTGGGCCAGTGTCTGGGTGGAGTCCAGTTCTTGGGAGGGGGTGGTGGGGTAGGAGCTGCTTGTGGGCAGTTGGGGTCTGCATCTGGGTGTGGTTGGTGCCTGCTTCCGTTGGCAGTTTGGGGCCTGCTTGTAGACTTGTGCAGCCTGGGTTTGGGGGCTTTTCTGTAACGTTTGGGGCCTGCATTTTTGCTTTGGGATGCATCTTGAGCTTTTGAGGCCTAGCAGTAGCATTTGGGGCCTGCATCTGGGGCTTTTCTGTAGCATTTTGGTTGCGTATTTGTGATTTGGGGCCTGTATCGTGGGTTTTGCCTTTTTTGTAGTTTCCATCTTTGTGTGTGTGTGTTTCGTTGTTGGTTGTCTGGGGTTAGGGGCAGTTTGGGGTTTGGATTAAGGTCAGTGTCATTAGCGTTAGGGGGTTGATAATAAGGGTTAGGGTTGTGGTTAGAGTTGTTAGGTTTAAGGGGAATAAGGATTTCAGGGTAAGGGGATCAAGGTTGTGGGAATAAAAATGTTGTTTTTGCGCAGTTACATCCTGTAGAGGGAAGGAAGGTGGTATTGAGATATGCTTGCAGTGATAAGACAGCTTAACAGTGTGAAATGAGTTCATCTGATTCGTGTCAATATGGAACAATGCTAGGGCCGCATGATATGATGAAAAGTCTGAGAAAACCAGAGTGGTTAATATATATAGTTCTTGAATCTTGCAAAGGAATGGTCCAGCAATTCCGGTCAATAGAGGATAAGAGAACAAAGGGGTTTCAGAATAACTGCTAACTATTACAACTGTTGCATGGGACACTATGCAAGTGTCTGCCATCCAGCCAAGATGGACAAAGGAGATGGACAAGAGAAAAGCCTGGGAGGAAGACTACGAGCCTTCAGTACGAGCGGCCCCCAGAGGGACCACCGGAGACTGATAACGCCTGCACCAGTGGGAGGGTTTGGATTCTGGGAACTAATTAGAATAACCCTGCCTTTTGTAGAAGTAGTAATGAATATGTATTAGCCTAGCAGCATAAAAACCAGCCGCCTAATGTAACTTGTGTGCGTCTTGGTGGAGCAGAGACTCCTGGCGCACCCAGCGCTGCTTGCTTACCTCTATTCATTTAATAAATTGTAAATTTCAATTGCAATCCTATTTGGGACCCAGTCATTTATTACAAGTGGGCTCTCGTCCGGGAGGGCTTTGGTTCCTGATTTCTGGTTTGATCTAGGAGAGGCACCCCCACCATTTGGTGGCTGCTGTTTGAGTCAGGTCGGAACTAATGGCATCTTAAACCTGAATAAAGGTAAGCAAAGTTTCTGATTCTTTTTTTCAGCTCCCTTGCCAGCTGCAGCACTATATTTTGCCCATAATTGTGTGTGTGAAGATCCGAACGAAGATGACGGAGTCGTAAGCATTTAAAGCGTATACCGTTCGGTTGGGTGGGGTTCGGTTGCCTGTGTGTGTAAGAGTGTGACTGAGATGGAACTTAGTTCCGAAGCGATTGTGGAGGTTTTCTAACCGCGGTTCCAATCTCCCGCGAGGGACTTGGCCGGTGAAGGACCGAAGGGATTCCTATAGGATTTGTGGGTGTGTGATAGGTCCTCGACCCCCTGCAAGACACTCTTACTAAGGTAACCAAGGGCTATGGGAATTGCCAGAGTAAAATTCCTAGATGGGTCAGACAAAATCAAAGACCAGAGACCAGAAGAAAGGGAGCAAATTACCAGTCATACCACCAGAAAGTCCATTAGGAATAACGATTCGAAATTGGAATGATAGGGACCCCAGAAAAGGAAAAAGTAAATTAAAAATGGTCCAGTATTGTGTGACAGAATGGCCAAAGGAGCCTTTAAGACTACATGTCTTTTGGCCTGTTTTTGGAACCTTCGAAGACTGGATTTTCCAGGCCTTAAATATCCATGTTAATTCAAAGGAACCTTTTAGCCAGGAAGAAAGTGATTATGCAGGATTATGGATCAGGAGGACTTCAGGTCCTTTTCCAGCCTCAATATTTACACTAAAAGCAGGTAAGAAATTTGAAGAACAAGAAGAACATGAAAAAGAAAAAGAAGATAAACGTGAGCCGTTGGATAAGCTACCACCTCCATATCCTAACAATCCACCCCCGGCGGCTCCCCCTCCGGTGGCTGTGGTATCGCCACCAGTACCACCGTTGCCCCAGCTTCCACCACCAACAGCACCAGAATTAGACCGACCTCCGGCCGCATGCAGGAGAAGCAGGACGGAAGTATCTGAGAGGGCTTCTCTATATCCCTTAAGGGAGGTAACTGGTGTATAACTGGTGCGCGTCTTGGTGGAGCAGAGACTCCAGGCGTACCCAGCACTGTTTGCTTACCTCTATTCATTCAGTGAATTGTAAACTTTGATTGTAATCCTATTTGGGACTTTTATTTATTATAACAGACAACCTTGTAAAACACAGACAACCAGAATCCTTACAGCAATTAGGTGGAAATCACGGCGTAAGAAACATTACCACCTCAAAGAGTAAAAACCTCAAAAGAAATGTGACTTGTAACAGGCCAGCAGCTGTGTATTTTCTGTGAAGCACCAGCTAGATTATGAACCTTGAATAGCACAGTTAAAGGGGAAACAGGGGAGGGTCGGGAGGGTCCCGGTCCTCAGCAGAAAAAAAAAGTGTATAAACTGTGTATGGAATTAGTAGGCACCCTCCTGCTTGTGGGACACCCGCCATTGTAATCTCGAATAATAATGCTACTGTACTGAGATCCTCGACTCAGCCTATGCTATTTGCTACAGATTGATTCAGGGTTTTAAGGTTTCAGGGATTGGGCACTAGGGTTGGGTTTCAGGGTAAGGGGTTTCAGGGTTTATGTTTAGGATTTTAAGGTTTTTAGGGTTGGAGTTTTAACGGTTAGGGTTTTAAGGATTTGGGGGTTAGGGTTTTAAGGGTTTCAGGGTTAGCGTGTTAGGGTATTAGAGTTTTTTGGGTTGTAGTGTTGATATGTTTTTTAGGGTTAGAGTCTTAAGGTTTTATTTTTGGTCAGTTATTTACGGTTAGGGTTTTAAGATCTTTTTTTTTTTTTTTTTTTTTTTTTTCAGGTTAGGTTCTCCAGGTCCAGGGTTTTGAGTATCCTAATTTTGGGGGTTTGGATTTTGAGCATCTTAATTTTTGGGGTTAGGCTTTTGTGTGCCCTAATTTTTGGGGATAGGCTTTCAAGCATCCTAAGTAATTGGGTTAGGGTTTTGAGCATCTTAATGTTTCCAGGATAGGGTTTGGAGCATCCTAAGATTTCGGGAAAGGGTTTTGAGCATCTCAATGTTTCCAGGATAGGGTTTTGAGAGTCCTAAGTTTTTGGAATAGGGTTTGGAGAGTCCTAAGTTTTCTGGATAGAGTTTGGAGCGTCCTAATGTTTTCGGGATAGGGTTTTGAGCGTCCAAAGTGTTATAAGTTGCCCCCTTAATTAATTTTCATAGAGCATTGTATTAATCATAGAAAGGAATTTATTGAGTGAGCAAACATCAAGCAAAACAGCACTGGGCGGCCGGGGAGTCTCAGCTCCGCCAACGGCACGCACCTCACCCCCGCCAGAGTCCCTTTTTATTTATATTTTGCTAATTCCAGGATTACGCAGCACATCCTGGTATATTCTGCGACTGCGCGCACTGTTGCTAGGGGGTCGTCTCTGTCCCTCTGGTGGTCGTGAAGATGAAGGCCGTAGTCTTCCTCGGCGTTGTGGTTCAACTTCTTTTATTATTTGGTCATGTTGGCCCAGCGTTAGACAGGAAGGCATGTATGTCGATACACTACTTTAGCAACTTATCAGGAGATGGTTACATGAGCTTTGCAACAGTGTCTTTGAACAAAAGAGGCAACTGAGATGCAGAAGGAGAATGGGTTGGGGGGTCTATTTTTTGTTACGTTAAGCAAAAGAATTTTCATAATGTCTAGGCAAGCATTATGAAGCTCCTTACTTCAGCAGGGAGCTTTCGCAACTCCCGCTCCTCAAACAGAACTCCTTGTTTTTATAATACAAAAGACAATGAGCAAACATTTATGGTGTATTACCCTAAGTTTTTGGGTTAGGGTTTTTTGCGTCTTAATGTTTTGGGGTTAGGGTTTGGAGCGCCCTAAGTTTTTGGGCTAGGGCTTTGAGCATTCCTAACGTTTTGGGTTGGGTTTGGGTTTTGAGCATCCTAAGATTTTGGGTTGGGGGTTTTAGGCATAGGTCTTCAGGGGTTTAGTGTGGTAAATAGTTTGGGTTAGGTCTGTAGGGGTTTTGAGGTTTTTTGGATGTTAGGGCTTGAGGCTTTTTTTGTAAGGGCGGTGAGGGTTCCAGTGAGTGCTGGTAAATGCAGTTCTCGAGCACTCGGCCTGTGATTGGCCATGCTGGCTGTGCGGGGAATGCTGGTAGGTGTAGTTTTCCGGCAGTGGGAGGCCATGTTGTGTGCCCAGAGCATGCCGGGAGATGTAGTTCTCGGGACTCCGGACTTCCGGGAGGCCATGTTGCGTACCCAGAGTATGCCGGGAAATGTAGTTTTCGGATTCGGGACTTCCGGGAGGCCATGTTGAATGCCCAGAGCATACCGGGAGATGTAGTTCTCGGGAACTAGGGTTAGGGGCTAGGGCTGGGGCTAGAGTTAGGGTTTCGGGTGAGGGTTGGGGTTGGGGGTTATTGTTAGGCTTAGAGGGTTAGGGTTAGGCTTAGAGGGTTAGGGTTAGGGATAGGTTAGGGGTAGGTTTAGAGGGTTAGGGTGAGGGTTAGGGGTTAGGGGTTGGGGTTGTGGTTAGGGTTAGAGTAAGGGTTAGGGTGAGAGTATTAGGGTTAGGGTTTGGGTTCAGATTAGGGTACGGGTAAGGGTTAGGGCAAGGGTAAATGTTAGGGTAAGGCTAAGGGTAAGGGTTAGGGTAAGGCTGAGGGTGAGGATAAGGTTTAGGTTTAGGCAAAGGGTTAGGTTTATGG